>NC_140962.1:47441625-47541625 GCF_056783735.1 Eptatretus burgeri
GCCCAGAGACCATCCTTCTCCCGAATATGGTCCGAGCCTGAAAAGCAAGCAGCTTTTAAAACAACTTTCTCATTTGACTATCTCTGTTCTAAAAAGGACACTTATAACATTTATGTTGCATGGGTGGCTAAAATAGCCTTTTACAAATTTGACCCCCTTTGGTGTACAAGTGTGTGTGTGTGTGTGTGTGTGTGTGTGTGTGTGTGTGTGTGTGTGTGTGTGTGTGTGTGTGTGTGTGTGTGTGTGTGTGTGTGTGTGTGTGTGTGCGCGCGCGCGCGCACGTATGTATGTATCTCATCAACAATCATTCTCAAGCATTATTCAACCTGTGCCAAAGCTTTCTTCTCCACACAGGGAGAGCTTGCCAGCATCCATCAAATTCCCAAAAAACTTCCACCCTGTTGGCGTCTCATACAACGTAATATTTTCTGATGCCGCCACCCTGCAACACCAAGGAAAACATAGCAGTCACAAAGAAATGTAGAGAGGGGACTTTGTTAGTGTCGAGGTTCATAAACATTTGCAAGCTTTTTGAAATAATTTGAATTCCTTTGTTGAATTATAATGGTTTTATTTCATTCAATTATAATACTTGAAGTTCAAGGTACATGTTCACATATTCTCCCTCTCAGCTCAGCAGTTAAACTTTGGCAACCAGGAAGCATTCATGAATTAGCGAATCCCATCACCGATATATATCCATGTCAAACATTAGTTAATGATGTCCAGAGCTTTTGTTTCCCACACTAATATCGAATTAAAAATAACAAGTGAAATCCTTCAATACAGCACGTGTGGTGAAGCAAATGAGTACACTAATGTTAAAATATGCAATTTATGCTTCTTCAGTTGAAAGACAATTAAAAAGCGTACTTAATAATTGAAATGTAAAAATCTTGTTATTATTGTGATAAGCACCTTTATATATAACAGAAGGAATGAAATCGTTCGATACAGCGTGGCAGGGGGCCGCAAAAGAATGATGTAAAATAAGAAGAACTTAGCTTTCAGCGTTCGGCGCGAAATGCGATGGTGGGCGGAAATGACGTCTTTCGTTCGTTCGTTCGAACATGAGAGGGGAGTGTTTCTTGGTTTTTTTCCATCAAGCAATAAATTGAATGGTTTTCACATATATAACACATTAGTTTCACAAATTTCCATTGAAATACTTGGGTATTTCCGTCAATTGTCGCCATTTCCGTCTAGGTTACGCACTGCCATCTACCGGACGACTGTCATTGGCTCACTTGAGGCACGTGGGGTGGGGGGGGGGGGACACCGGGGACATTTCAAACTCTGTGCGATTGAATACATCGCACGCGCTGTAATAAATTCTAAATGGGTTTAAAATATATTTTAAAAAAAACAAAAAACGAAAAATACTTTCAAGTCACACCAAGCTAACATGACGGCGAGCAAATATGCCTGTGGATTGCAATTACAATTCTAAATTCTCATGAACGTAATACTTCAGAAGAATATCAAGTAAGCTGTCTATCCCTACTCGTATCTGTTTGTTGACATTGGAAACCCCCCATTGGATTTTCAGTGATTGCTTGAGTAGGATGGTAAGCAAATTCTGCACTTCCCTTCGAGTCAGGCATAGAAGATTTAAGATATGCCTGGGTCAGCAAATTTACAAGGCTTTCTCATGTTGTCCTCGACAAATATAAAATAATATCAACATTGACAGCAGTGGTGGAGTGATACCCTGATTTACGTCTCCCCTTTCTACATCATTACATTATCAATACCACTACCCAACTTGTGTCACTTCAACTCACACTTACGTCGTTTTAAAAGCCATACCTATTATTCTCGAACGTTTTCAGAACTTATAAGACTGATAAAAATGCCAGAATACATCGCTAAAGTACCAAATCGGGAGATCGCAAAATCGCTGAAAGAAATACTGTACTTTGTGTCGCACACAAAGAAATGTACTATACTGTAGATTGGCTAAGAGGCATTGTAAAGTGTTACCTTAGAAGTGAAATTAGATGTTATTCGTCGAATGGATGCTCATGAACGTGCGGTTGATGTTTCTGGGTTATTAAGTTTGCCTCTGGCTACGGTGTGTACCAACTATAACCAGAGTTGGTGTCAAAGCCACCCAATGCTCGCCTGTTTATACATTTATTGTTTTTAAAAGACTAGTCTAATAATTAATTTTTTGTTATAAAGCATTGCAGTGAAGTCTGATCCAAATAATTTTAAAGCAATATATGTATTTGCATATTGCAATCAGTAACAAGAGCGCAAGTGAGCACAATATACGCCCGGACAAGAAGGTATATACAGAATTGCGCTACTACATGGAAAACAGCATCCTGGTTGCCATGGCAACCACTTTAGATGACGAACGTATGTCGCAACACACCGTTTCCACAGTCTGTACCTATGTACCAAATACGAAACGTGAAAGTTGAAAACTTTGGGAGTTAGCGTGCAGACAGGAATGGATGGAAAACAGCATCCTGGTTGCCATGGCAACCACTTTAGATGACGAACGTATGTCACGACACACCGTCTCCACAGTGTACCTATGTACCAAATATGAAACGTGAAAGTTGAAAACTTTGTGAGTTAGAGTGTGGACAGGAACAGATGGAAAACAGCATCCTGGTTGCCATGGCAACCACTTTAGATGACGAACGTATGTCGCGACACACCGTCTCCACAGCCTGTACCTATGTACCAAATATGAAACGTGAAAGTTGAAAACTTTGGGAGTTAGAGTGCGGACAGGAACGGACGGACGGACGGACGGACAGACAGACAGACAGACAGACGGACGGATGGACGGACGACCGGTATCATATAATAATACCGGACGACCGGTATCATATAATAATACCGGACAACCGGTATCATATACGCCCGATATATATCGGGCGTATAAAAAAAATAGTCTTCTTCTTCTTCTTCTTCTCTTCTTCTTCTTTCGGCTGCTCCCGTTAGGGGTCGCCACAGCGGATCATCCGTATGATCCGCATAGTGATTTGGCACATGTTTTACGCTGTATGCCCTTCCTGACGCAACCCTGGTCGCTTCTTACGACACAGGGATATGACACCTATTTTAACTGGGGTATACACCGGCCCAGTATACTGGTACTCATAAAGCGGTACAAAGCGTATAAAAAAATAGTGTGGTCGATAAAAACATTAGAAAGGAAAAAATAACTTGCACCAAAAACTTTAACATTTTCACGCTGACGCTGATGCTCACGCCGAGGGTATCGCTTTCGCTCTCTGTTCTTCGAACAGGCGAGCTAAAAATATTGATATTCATTGCAAGTCGTGGCTGGTTCGACCGCTTCCAGAAGAGGTACTGAAGGTAAGAAAATTCAAACTCTAAAATACGTTATTTATTTTAATTTAAATATATCTGGGAATTTTTATATTTTATTTATATGTGTATTTGAATATAACTGTAATTAACCAAAAAAAGGGTAATGTAGGTAAAAAGTGAAACACAATAGGTGAAGTGGTGACGTTAGGAACACCACCCCCCCCACCCAATTTCATTAATTATTATGAAAGAAATTGCTTCAATTTACATAATCTTGATATTCATCCCAACTTTCAGGAACACATCCCCAATGTAAAATGGGGTCGAACAGTATTACAAAAAGGAGAAAGTAAATTTAGTCATTGGGGACCATTGACAATCAACATAATGGTCACATTTTCAAGCCCCCCACTCTCCTTCCCCAACTAAATGAGCTTATCAGCTTCACCAATAACCCATTTCTGCCACCAGGTGATGTCATACCTATCCAATGCCCCACTGGTTGGCATGCTTCGAGCCAACCCGTGAACACCCGTAGACTGGAAAAATGGGATGCTGCCGAGGTTGGCAGCTATGACCGCAACAGAGTCAGAAGGATTGACAAAGAAGGCCTTGTGTCCAAGGATCATATTTCGGTCCTTTAGGATAGGGTAGTGGAGGATAGGGAAAGAAGGGAGGGGAGGAGAACAAAGGTTGATGATCTGTGTAACAGAGAATGAACATACATTTGGTGGAAGCAAGTTTGTCTAAACTGGTCAAAATTGATTTGAACTGATGTAGAAAGGTGGTTAAATTTAATCTTGATTAATTTATATAAAAACTAGAGGGGGAGCACTCGGTAGAGTGCAAAACCTCCGCCGCCAATACTGCTGGGTCACTTAAGTGAACCTGATATCCTATTAATTGAAGGTCAAAACGGATCAGACTCTACTGAACCACGATTGAATAAACTAAACTAGATTGACGCGCATGTAGAAATGAAAAAAATAAAATTGAATTTTTTTTGAAAAAAAGTTGCAAAATTTTTTTTTCTCTAACAAATTTTTTTTTGGGGGGGGGGTTGGAAATCACTTAAAACATGTTGAAATGCAAAAAAAATTCAAATTTTTTTCAAATAAAATCGAAATTTTTTTTGAAAAAAGTTGCAATTTTTTTTTTCCTAACAAATTTATTTTTATTTTGGTTGGAAAACACTTAAAACATGAAGAAATGCAAAAACAAAAATTCAAATATTTTTTCAAAATGGCCGCCATGGCGGCCATGTTGGACTTTGGACCAAGTCCAAAATCTAATGGCATGATCCTTGGACCATATCTAATCCCTCCACCAAGTTTCGTCGAAATCCGTCCAGGAGTTTTTCCGTAATACTGTTCACAAACAAACAAACAAACAAACAGACAGGGGTGAAAACAGTAACCTCCGTCCATCTTCGATGACGGAGGTTAACTAGAGGGGGAGCACTCGGGAGAGTGCAAAACCTCCCCACCAATATTGCTGGGTCACTCAAGTGAACCTTATATCTTATTCATTAAATATGATGTCAACAGTGCTGACAGTTATAGTTCTTTTCTCCAACATTTGGGGGGGGGGGGCAGGGGGGTTTGAAATCACCTAAAACATGTAAAAATGCAAAAAAAAAAAAAAAAAACATCGAAATTTTGTTGAAAAATAAGTTGCAAAAATTTTTTTTTCTCTAACAATTTTTTTTTGGGGGGTTGGAAATCACTTAAAACATGCAGAAATGCAAAAAAAAATTTCTTTTTTGGGGGGGGTAACAATTTTTTTGGGGGTTGGAAATCACTTAAAACATGTAGAAATGCAAAAAATGTATATTTTTCTTTTTTGGGGGGTAACAATTTTTTTTTTTGGGGGGGGTTGGAAATCACTTAAAACATGTCAAAATGCAAAAAAAAAAATTTTTCTCAAAAAAATTTTTGGGGGTGCGGGGGGGGTTTGGAAATCACTTAAAATATGTAGAAATGCAAAAAAAAAATTTCTCTAACAATTTTTTTTGGGGGGGGGGGGTTGGAAATCACTTCAAACATGTAGAAATGCAAAAAAAATTTCTCTATTTTTTTTTGGGGGGGGGTAACAATTTTTTTTGGGGGGTGGTTGGAAATCACATAAAACATGCAGAAATGCAAAAAAAATTAATTTTCTCTATTTTCTTGGGGGGGGGTTGGAAATCACTTAAAACATGCAGAAATGCAAAAAAAAAATGTTTTTTCTCTAACAATTTTTTTTGGGGGGGGGACCAAGTCCAAAATTTAATGGCATGATCCTTGGACCATACCTAACCCCCCCACCAAGTTTCATCGAAATCCGTCGAGGAGTTTTTCCGTAATACTGTTCACAAACAAACAAACAAACAAATAGAAAGGGGTGAAAACAGTAACCTCCATCCATCTTCGAAGATGGCGGAGGTTAATAAAAAGGCAGACTAATGCGTCCTTTTCTGTTGGTCGCCAATCCCGATAATATCGCATTTCCTTCTTTAACAAGTGTGCTGAAAATCAAGATGGCAGTAAAGTGGCGAAACAGAGGATGCAACAGCGAATAATTAGGTAGTTTCTTGTCAACAAAAACATCAAGTCTATTGAAAAATCAGACACTTGGACCCAGAATATTGTGACTGTCCTTCAAGGACATAATATTGAAGTTTTACCTGAGGGGCAATAAGTTTTTGAAAAATGGGGCAATGAAGAATGACATACCGTCGGACCCCGCAATTCATGGATTCGCCATTTGAAGACCCCGCGTATTCACGGTTGATAAAATGTGACCTGCTTCTACATTCGCGGCCCTGTGCTTTGTGTACAGTATTCTCATTTTCGCAGTATTTTGCAGTTTTTCACGAGATTTTTGATTTTCCCTCATGAATCACGAACAGCCGAGAACCTATTCCTCCTTTTCCCGTTGAAACAATGCCAAAACATTTGTGGATTCGACATTCACGGCATTTTCCAGGAATGTATCACGGCGGCGAATCATTCATGGCGAATAGCAGAGTCAGACAGCACTGCACTGGCTTCTTATGCATCCTAAATAATTATACACTGAAGGCACATGAAACCATCCACTCTGTTGAGAAAAGTGGAACCAACTTCCTCAGTCTGTTGACTCTCATTCTTCCCTCTGAGCATCAATTTGACTTCAAGATGCCTGTTCACCTCTTTCGCAGGTCATCCCACATCCACACTCGTGATCTTTTCTACCCTCATTAACACTTCCCAAGCCTGCACCTTAAATGGCAGGTTATTGTGTTTTTTCCCTCTTCCTCCACACACTGTTTGGATCAGGACGCAACAGGACAAAAGGACCAGTGGAGAGAAGGGTGCGGGGGTGGGGGGCACCAACAGCAAGGTTGAAGGACAACATAAAGGGAGACTTGGACAAACAGTGAGTGTGGGAATGAATGGGGGGGGAGCAGGAAAGGACGCATGTGTTGGACAGGATGGATACAGAAGGAAAATTAGAAAGGCACTCGGTAGAGCGCATACCTCCGTCACGCAATGCCTGATCCACAAGAACATATCAGGCCCAATATATTTTTGAAATATCATGCAATATATCATTTTTGGCCTTATCTCTCAATGGTGAAGAATCACTTTTAAATTCAAATAACTCTCGTATCCAGCTCTGGATTCGGATCTTCACCAAAATCTAATGAGTTTGTCCTTGTTACACACCGAATCTGTCCACAACTTTTTGAGATATTCTGCACACAAGCAGACAGAGACAAACAAACAAGAAAAAGACGTCATGCAGAGCCCGATACTTGCAAAATCCATAAAACAAATTTGACCTCAAAAATAATTGGTGTGATTGAATTCAATGACCAAAAATGCAACTCCTCTTCAAAATTCAAGCCAATCGGATGAAAATTGACAATTTTAGAAATTCGGCCTATGTTGACCTTTTGGCTAATGTTGGTGGACCTCAAAAATAATTGGTGGTTTAATTCAGTGTCCTGATATGCTAATCGTCTTCAAATTTCAATTCAAATCGGATGAAAATTGAGGGTTTTAGAAATTCACTGACCTTTGGCCTATGTTGACCTTTTGACCTCAAAAACAATAGGCTTCTTGCTTATGACAAACTCTAACATGTGGTGAAGTTTCATGAAGATTGGTTAAAAATTGTGACCTGAAGGTGATTGACAGAATAACACAATCGAGTGACCAATATACTTGAAAAAATCTTCGATTTTGAAAATAACAAACAGACAGAAAGGGGTGAAAACACAACCTTCTTCACCTTCGGTGGTGGAGGTAAACATAATGCTATTGACAACTTCGTCAGCGGATGCATAAAAACTGGAAATTGGGAAGGAGGGCTTGGGGTTGAGGGGCGGCGGTAATGAGGGAAGAAAAGATCATGGTTTTGGATTGGGGATTATCTGAGAAAAAGTCCAGTTTATCAGCAGCGGACTGGATTCAGAGATCTGTAAGGTTGGAGCAGAGGTCTCAGATATTGGAGGTCCACACAGTTAGGGACAGGGAAGGAAGCACTGTTAGCAGGATGCAGGAATGTGAAGAGTGAGTGGGGTAAGGAGAAAGTGTGGAGGGGGGGGAGGGAAGGAAGCTGCGAGGAGACAGGACGGGGGCAATTCTGGGAGGGGGCAGGACGAGGGAGAGATAGAAGAGGGTGGGGCAAGGCATATGCCTGGTGTTGGCTTAATGGTTAGGGTGGTGGACTTGAGATCCTAGGATCCTGAGTTCAAATCCCCCTTGGCTGTGGGGTTGAATTAATACCAGGTGGGGTTGACTCAGCCTGTCGTCCTTCTGAGGTCGGCAAAATGAGTGCCAGCTTGCTGGTATCCTGTCGGAGTGGCGACCCGTCCAGGATTTTACCCAATAGCCAAGGAGACTTCTTAGGAAGCACCAACGCTCTGCACAGAGTATGGTCCCAATGGATGAATGGATGGTGAGGAATTAAGATGGGAGGGGTGAGATGAAAGGGAAGATGGGAGGGGGATGTGGTCTGGGGGAAGTTTTGAGTCGGTGGCTTCAGGGGAAGGGGAAAGGGTGGAGACCTGAGGTGGAGGGATGCTGAAGAGGAAGGGACAGAGAAGAGGTGGGTTGGGAGGACACAGGCATGTGGGAGATGAAAAGGAGGAGGGTGCTGACATGGAGGGGTTTGACACCATTAAGATGGTCAACTTCATACCAAAAGGGCTACGGAACAACAACCCCCCCCCCCCCACTTTTTGAGTCCCCTGGACTCTGTATAGAATTGATTGATTAATTTTGTGTGGACAGTGGCGTGAAAACGGGAAAGCAGGGGCGGCCGAAAAACAGCTCAATGGATAGGTTATGAGCTGTAGTTGTGCACCTTGACACTGGTTTTTTGACAGACATGAAGATGCGAGGAAAAAACGGTATTTTTAATCGCGCTAATATATTATATTGCGAGACGCCAACCATGATGACGCTGCTAAAAAATCCTTGTCTTTCATTACCCTCATAACCCATTCCTTATTATTGTTTAATACACGTTTAAACCTTTAGCCCCTTTTTTCTGTGTTCCCATAACGGCCTTTAACAACAAGAACGATAGCTTCATGGTCCTCGGGGACTCATATGTTCAAAAGAACATCTATATTAATATTTCGGCACGCCCCTTTCTTTGTTCCACCATCAGATTTTTGTTACTGCATGAAATGAAACAAGCCTTGACATATATAGTAATGATATTATTGTCTTCCTTAAGAGGCCCTTCAAAATTCGTTTTGATGATTATGGTATTTAAACAGTTCAAAAACTCCATTTGCAAAATGGGAGGAATTATTGCACAAAAAAGAAATTAAAATGTTTCCCATTTTTTAGAGGACCACTAAGATGAGTTGGGGAGAAAACAGTTGAGTTCATACCTGACGAATTTGCACTTTCCATGTGCCGTAGTTTCTTCACAAAACCATGACTTTCTGACTAAGTACAAAGTATTTATTTGCTTTTTTTATACATGGTTGCCGTTTTGAAATTTTCATCGACCGATACCCGCTGCCCAGCCGGACCAACTGCCAACAAAGTATTGCCCGGTCAGTTACGGTTAAACCCAAAATCATGATCATCGTTTTAGTGTGGAGTTGAGTACTGACAGTGTACTTGGGTCTTTTTCTGGGTGGGTGCGGGATTGAGCACGTGCACATAAAATCTCGGGTCTCCACAGAGTGGCGTACAGGCTTAAGTTGTACTTCTGTTTACTACCGTAGAAAATCACAGAACCATCCGATCGACATGCTGTTAACAGTTTCAGAATCAGCTAAATTCTACATAACAAGATATGAATATGTAGACGAAACTGATCCAGCCTTTTGGATCATTTTAATGTAGGGTGCCCTGTAATTTTAATGCGCTCTATGGATCCTCCGGCACTCACGAATGGTACACGTTGTGTAGTCACTAAACTACGTGGTAATGTCATCGAAGTGGAGCTACTGCGGGACAGTCGAAGGGGAAAACCTGAATGATAATCAAAGGATAAAAATGATATAATATATTGTTTAAAATACTTTCATGCTATCTGTCTTTTACCATATGTTGCCAGTGACGCCCGTCAAAGACGGGCACCTTTACTAGTACCCTTATATTTTTAACAATATAAATAAGTGCCAACATGTGAAACATTCACCAAGGTGTTAGGGGAGGGGGAGGAGAAAGAGGACAGGGCAGTCAATAGAGCAGTGTGGAGAGTGACAATAAAGCCCAAAATGTGATTATAACCAGTAATATTGGAGGAATCGACTCCTGTAAAGGAGGTACGTAATGCATACCTCCATCACAAGAGTCGAAACGTAAAAAAATTTTCACTTAAAATTTGATAATGGGTCATTTCTCGTGGAACTCT
Organism: Eptatretus burgeri; assembly: GCF_056783735.1. Taxonomy (NCBI): domain Eukaryota; kingdom Metazoa; phylum Chordata; class Myxini; order Myxiniformes; family Myxinidae; genus Eptatretus; species Eptatretus burgeri. Next base: position 47,451,769 of record NC_140962.1, read on the forward strand.
TTGCCATCTTTCAACTTTGTGTTTGGTGGAAAGCGTGGGGATTTGCAATGGCGTGCCATAGACTTCGCTCCAGTTACTTATTTTGCCCGGAAGGTACACTGTGAATAAGGCTGCAAGGAAAATTATCTGGAGCAAAATCTCGCTGGAACTGTGTTCGTTGATTGAGGAGATGAGCAGAAATCTGCTCCCTTAAACGTACAGTGATTAGCCACTCATATTCAACCATCCTTTCACCTTTCGACGTCATACCCATTTGAAAAAAACACAGCAGAGGAGGCAAGAGCTAACAAGTCTAGCTTTTCTGTTTCAGCCAGTCATTGGTCTTAACTTGTGTGCCACACTGTGACTGTAGATATATATATACATTGACGACGATATGGATGGCCGAAAGCGGCGGTTGAGAGACAACGGCTGAGCGATATTTTTTGGTTTGGTATATTTGGTATTCTTGGTGACATTAGGATTCGGGAGGGAATTCCTGCAACAGACAGCGGCTCAGTAGCTGAGTGGGTAAAACCTTTTTGCATTACCTTCACTGGTATGGGTTTGACCCTGTGGCTACTCACTGAGGTTTTGATATAGGTCGCAAGAGTGGTCTGAGTTTCACATTTAACATGACATCAGATCTCTGTTTGTTATCTCAGAATGTGGTTGTTGTGTGGGCTACAGCTTTACCCTACCCCCGACCCCACCAAAAATATGCCTACTTACAAGCTCTTTTGAACATCTATCTTTGGTTCTGAAAAGACAGCAGCACATCTAATCCAGTCCAGTCCAGCATACATACAGTGATATATGCAAGGTGACTGGAAATATAACAACGGAAAGTCTTTTCACAAAGCTTTACATTTTTACACTGAGCAATATGTCAAGTTAAGGAAGAGCAATTATTTTCTATGTAAATCTTTTATAATTTATACAGGTTCATGGAGGATCTGCAACACAAATTATGCGCACATGTGCGTACAAACACAAGAGACAACAATGAATTTGACTTTAGGTAAACACAGCAACTAAACTTCAGGGAACTGAGCTTCGTCAAAACACAGCAACTGAGCTTCGTCAAAACACAGCAACTGAGCTTCGTCAAAACACAGCAACTGAGCTTCGTCAAAACACAGCAACTGAGCTTCAGGGAACTGAGCTTCATAAAAACACAGCAACTGAGCTTCGTCAAAACACAGCAACTGAGCTTCAGGGAACTGAGCTTCATAAAAACACAGCAACTGAGCTTCGTCAAAACACAGCAACTGAGCTTCAGGGAACTGAGCTTCATAAAAACACAGCAACTGAGCTTCGTCAAAACACAGCAACTGAGCTTCAGGGAACTGAGCTTCATAAAAACACAGCAACTGAGCTTCGTCAAAACACAGCAACTGAGCTTCAGGGAACTGAGCTTCATCAAAACACAGCAACTGAGCTTCAGGGAACTGAGCTTCATCAAAACACAGCAACTGAGCTTCAGGGAACTGAGCTTCATAAAAACACAGCAACTGAGCTTCAGGGAACTGAGCTTCATAAAAACACAGCAACTGAGCTTCGTCAAAACACAGCAACTGAGCTTCGTCAAAACACAGCAACTGAGCTTCAGGGAACTGAGCTTCATAAAAACACAGCAACTGAGCTTCGTCAAAACACAGCAACTGAGCTTCAGGGAACTGAGCTTCGTCAAAACACAGCAACTGAGCTTCAGTGAACTGAGCTTCATCAAAACACAGTAACTGAGCTTCAGGGAACTGAGCTTCGTCAAAACACAGCTACTGAGCTTCAGGGAACTGAGCTTCATAAAAACACAGCAACTGAGCTTCGTCAAAACACAGCAACTGAGCTTCATAAAAACACAGCAACTGAGCTTCGTCAAAACACAGCAACTGAGCTTCGTCAAAACACAGCAACTGAGCTTCAGGGAACTGAGCTTCATAAAAACACAGCAACTGAGCTTCGTCAAAACACAGCAACTGAGCTTCAGGGAACTGAGCTTCGTCAAAACACAGCAACTGAGCTTCAGGGAACTGAGCTTCGTCAAAACACAGCAACTGAGCTTCAGGGAACTGAGCTTCGTCAAAACACAGCTACTGAGCTTCAGGGAACTGAGCTTCGTCAAAACACAGCAACGGAGCTTCGTCAAAACACAGCAACTGAGCTTCAGGGAACTGAGCTTCATCAAAACACAGCAACTGAGCTTCGTCAAAACACAGCAACTGAGCTTCAGGGAACTGAGCTTCGTCAAAACACATCAACTGAGCTTCAGGGAACTGAGCTTCATGAAAACACTTTGCAATCAAGTGTTTTTTTTAAAGAGATTAAGAGAACAGGAAGGCAATGATTGGATGGCAACCTATGGTTATTTTTCCATGCTCCTTTTAAATGCTGAGCATCAAGCAAAGCAGCACCACATGCCATTTTTGAAGACTTTGGTCCGACTCGGCCGGGGTTGGAATCGGACCTCCGACTGCCCAGACTCAGAGTGGATACTCTAACCATTATGCCACTGAGTCTGGTTATCGAGTTACTTCACAAATAATCAACAATTTGTTTCTTGTAGCATCATTTCTTGCTTTCATGATGTTGCAGTTTTATTTTATCGAAATATCTCTGGAGAGCAGTGAAATTCTCTGCAGACAAACTAAGCTTTGGCCTGACTGGTCCAGCTGACCAGTGAAAAATATGCAAAGACCTAATCTTGCTCGGCTTTCATCTTTTAATAATCTGTAAACACCTTTCATTCATTTGCCGTTACTTAATCTCGTTGCCACTCACAGAGCATTTTTATAGCTGTGCATCATATTACATTTCTACAGCTGAATCTCTTAAAGTTTCACATTACATCCTCGTAATTATGTATCGGTGACATTTTGACCTTCACCCCGAACACTCCCCAGGTGCCTGAGTACTGGGGAATGTCGAGTTTTTTTTGATACAAGAGTCCCTTAGCAGGCATGCCAAGTTGGGTCGAGATCAGAAAACAAAAACTGGATGATGAGTAAGTGAACAAACAGACTATTGTCATCAAGTGTAGATTTTAATCAAGTAATTTAAAAAGACCATTCAGCTCACCCCGTCACCATCAAATGCTGCTCCAAAGTCATACTCTCCGGAGGACATAGAGGCCACAAGGTCAGCAGCATATGTGAGGTTAGGGTCAGGGTGGTGACCTCCAAAGTCCTCTTTGGGAACACAGTTTATGGCAGAGGTTTCTGGAGCTCCAAGCTCATGACACAGGACCCGCTTCACATAAGGTCCCATCACTGAGAATTCAAAATAATAAGAAAAAAAAATAATAACAATAATAAATATGCACAAATATTGGGTGCTCGAAGAAAAGCAAGCGATAAATAACGTGAAGCATAATCGAACCTCCGTGCATAGCATCTAACCGGACTTTAATTGCATGAGGCCCCGAGAGCAACAACTTGACAGCGTTAAAGTCGAAAATGTTCTTCAGCATCTCCGTGTAGTCTAATACAGAGTCCACTATCTCCACTGTAATTAGAAAACAAAAGGGAGGATGAGTAGGGGGGGGGGAGAAATGAGATGAATGTCAAATTAATGCAATCACCTGCATTTTGGGCACAAGTTCAATGTACAAGCATCGTGTGTATAAGATATAGCACACAGCCCACCTATGAAGGGTTTGTCCTTATTCTCAATTGTGAAGGTCTGTTGACCGATGGCTTTAAGGTCCACAGAAATGTCAGGGCAGATAAGATATGCCTGAAGGCTTTTGCTGAGTTCAAAAATCTTCCCTGTAACATTTTCAGGAGCAGGACCTGAAGAATGCACACGTCAATTACATCTGCATCCTCGTTCATCTTTTATGTGGACAACTACTGATTACACACACACAAAAATGGCAGAATTTTTAACCTCCCCCTCTCCCCAATGTATCATGTACACATAGCTTCATCCTTCCTGTGTAAAATAGAAAATGGAACGTTGTCATCACACTCTAATTAATACCACTGTGCTGGACCATCCTCTGCTACGATGACAGCTTAGGCCAAACATGGAATATTTGTTTTTGATAAAAGAGCAAAAAATACGAGCGAATAGGTACTTGGGTTGCACATTCCATTTTTACCTCTGCCATCTAAGGTGAACGGAGGTTATGTTTTCAGCTGTCTGTTTTTCTGTGAGCATGATACGTCCAAAAAAAAAGTTATGGACGGTTTAGGACGAAACTTGGTGGAAGGCTTGGGTGTGCGACGACGACGAATTGATTCGAGTTTGGTGAATATCCGGGTATGAGATTTTTTTTCCAATTTTTCAAGTGATTCTTCACCATTGAGAGATGGGGCCAAAAATGATATCTAGCATATTTCAAAAGGTTGTGGACAGATTATGACAAAAAAAAAAAAACTTGGTGGATGAGTTGGGTAAATGACAAGAACACCATATTTTTCAGTGTATTAACCGCACCCCTATTTGTCACCCTCAAAAAATATATATATAAATTTTTATTTTCTGATCGAGATCTAAATACGTTTGCACATCAACTTTAAGTAGCACAAAATGAAAAGTTTGAAATACAAACGAAGCACAAAATTATCAGAACATTTACATCTTTTTTGTAATTCTGTCAAACCTTTTTGGGGGTAAAATCAAAGTCCAATTACTTCGGTGGACTTGCTCTTGCTTTGCGACTGACATGTACCCTAAAAATATAACGGTCAGCCAATATGTGCCTTGACATGTTCCCAGTTTACCCATGAATATCCAGAATTTGGCAGGCTTGAGACAGGAATGCCACAAAGTGTTGTGGGGAGGCATTTTGGTGTTCATCGGAACACCACAGTCACTCTGGAGAGGTTATCAAAAAAAACTGGCAACATCAGAGACCGGCCACATTCTAGGCGACCACGTGTGACCATCGTCAGGATAACCATATCGAGTTGGTGCACCTTAGGAATCGGTTCCAGACAGCAAGCTTGACAGCTTGCAGCATCCCTGGCTTGCAACCAAAGGATACTGTCAGGAATCGGTTTCGTGAGCATAGCATCCAACGACGACCAGCAGTATGAACAATTTTGTTGCCACGTCATCGACATGCAAGCCCAGCTTGGTGTAGACGACGTCTGAGGTTCAGGAGACAATATTGGGCTGCTGTCCTCTTTACAGATGAGTTGAGGTTCCATCTTGACAGTAATGATGGCTGTTGTCACATTTATCACTGGGAAGGGTAACATTACACTGACACGTGCGTTGTGCAATGTTGGTCATTCGGCAGTGGAAGAGTGATGGTATGGGGAGGGATCACCGCACATCACAGAACCCAGCTGGAGGTCAATCGCAATATGACAGGTTTTCGGTATCATGACAAAGTTCGCCGTCCTCACGTCCTCCTGTTCCTGGTCGTCACATCACACTCCAACAGGATGATGAATGCTGTCATGTCGCATGAGTAGTCACTGACTTCGAGCCTCTGGAGACATGACATCATCACGCAACAGAACGTTCCCACAGTTCCCTGGCCAGCTGTTTCACCTGATCTTTCTCCCATAGAACATGTGTGGGATGAAATGGAATGACGATTGCGCCATCTTCAAAACCAGCTGGCAACATTGGCCCAACTGCGGTAGGCATTGGTACCGATCTGGAATGACATCCCTCAAGACATATTCAACCATCTTGTGTCCTCAATGAAGCGCCGTTGCCGAACATGCAAACTGTGTCAATGCAAACGGTGGTCACCAGTTACTGAGCTGTCAACTGAATTTGGACCGCAACCCTCTTTGAGCATCTAGAGACATACTTTGCAAATGTGTTGACATTCTCATCTCGATTTCATGTTTATCAAACACTAAATATTGATATTGTTACGGTTGTGGAAATTCGCATTACACCATAAAGAGTCCTCAGGTGAGATATATCGATAAGTCCATGTGTAGTTAGCCCAAACCCGTTGTATAGAGGGAATATGTGTGATCCATCCGGGCTGCGACGCTTTGAGTTAGCCATTTTTCTGTTCTATCTTTTATTTCAAACAAACAGCATCTCAACAACCACGCCATCCCCACCACAGCGCCAACCACACTACAACCACGCCACCTCCACCACCTATGCTACCACATCTTCGCCACTCTCCATTCAATAACCACCATGTGGTAACGATCTCCGCGGAAGAACAAAAACCACCAACGATGCTCGTGGGCTTTTCCCGCCATTTTTCCCCGCGCTTGGTGTGAAGGAAGGGGGAAGGGCAGCTTGCCGCCAATTGGTGGATGAACAGCGTGAGGCGGTCAGGGTGAGGGAACGCCCCTTTTCGAGAACCTTCTCAAAGGAGGGTGGAGCCGAAAACGGGGCGGGGCGAATGGACGGAGCCGGCCCCTACAAAAGGGAGGAACGAGTTGGTTCGGGGGTTTTTTGGTTGGTTGCTCGGTTGGTTCGGAGTTGTGTGGAGTTCGAAGTGAGCCTTCTGGTTCGGGTCGCGAGCTCGTGGTTCCTGCCCTGTTCGGCGATCCTCGCGCGGGCCCTGGGACCCCGTGCACGAGCGCGGGAAGTAGCGCTGAACGAGCCCCGTCCGTTCCCCCAAGAGCCCCGTCCGAGCTGTCAGGCGGACGACGCGAGCTACGCACGGGAGAAGGACTCGACGCGCCCAGGGAAGTCGCAACTTCCTTTTCTTTTGGGGTTTTGTGTAAATGTCTGTGGGTGGCGCCAGTCCGTAAAGTAGAACTGTGTAAGTGTTGCCGTGTGTAAGTCTTATTCGGTATTAACTCTGCGTCGTTCGTGCTTTTGTTTCTTTTACACAAAAACTGTATGGCTGTATATACGTGCTTGCTTTGTGTCTGTGTGTGTGAATAAAGTGCTGCTTGTTGAACTGTTTTCCCGCTTCGCTTCGTCTTTTCCTTTTATTGAACCTCCATCTTGCATCACGTAAGGGGTTCGTTGTGGGTTTAAAACGCCCGGTTATTAATCGGAACCATCAAGGCCGACGATAACTCCGCTCGGTTATCCCTGTAATACGGAACGAACCGCTTAAGCGGTTCGTGTCCGGAGTCGGCCTGTGGCGTGGTACGATCGCCCGGTCGACCACTCGCGCAGGTACTGAGGTAGGTCGAATTTGGCGAGCAACCCTATCCTGCGCGGATGGGCAATTGGCACGATCGTGGTGAGGTTAAACCTCCACCCGTGAATAACTCCCGGCGTTGTTCCGAAAGGGTCACGACTGAATTGTCTGTTCCGGTGGGCGAGGCGGCCGCCATTCGAGTTACGTGGCCGATCGCATGCCGGGCGGGCCAGAATTCGCAACAAGATGAACAAACGACGTGATGTGCTTGTTTTCAGTTCTCATTTCACAGAGGTGTAAATGATGCACAGGAACTTTTTCCACGAGTACACAATATAATTTGAGTGCGTTTGTTTGTTTGTTACCATCACAAGAGAAGGTATTGCATTTGGGCTTGTTTGTCTGGCTGTCTGGCTGCACATAATGTGCAAATGTATGACACAAACACCACCTGGTGGTAGCCAGGTATTACACAATTTGATTGCGAGTATTTAAATAAAGTACGTACAATTTGATTGCGAGTACCTCTATAAAGCAAGTCCTCTAAAACTGCACAAAACAAGTCCTAGTGAGGGGCTGCAATTTCTGATTGCTCTTTATAATTTGTTTGTATGTTTGACTTGTATGAACTCCTGAATCACTGGATGGAATGAGATGAAAACTGGTGATTGTACTCAGTGTGTTCACAGGAAGGTTTTAAGCAACACAATAATTAATTGTCCCCAAAGTTCAGGGTGGAGGGGATGGGGGCCAACCACATTTTCTATGTAAATGTGCATCATATAGCACCGCTCCCAATGTGAGTGGGGTATTAAAGTCATCACTAGAATGGCACTCAGTCGAGTGCAGGCCTCCACCAAGCTGAACAGTTTATATTTTGTATCTCACTGACAGTCCGGATCTTCACCAAAATCAAATAAATTTGTCCTTATCACACACCCAACCTGGACACCAAGTTGTTTGAATACATCCATAACCTTTTGAGATATCCTACTCTCAGACAGACAAACAGGGGTGAAAACACAACTTCCATCCACCTTCAGCGGCAGAGTTACTAAAATAACCCAATTCTCAACATGAAAACCACAGCTCAGTTTGTTTGTGTGCATGTTTGACATCCAGTATATGCAGTCCAGAACCGCTCTATCAAATGAGTTGAAAACTGGTGGTTGTTCTCGGGGTGTTGGTTTTAGTTGACTTTAAAAAATTAAAAAAAACAACAACATCAAAGGCCCCTGGGTTTTGGATGAAGGAAGAATGTCAATTCTCTCTTTGTAAATGTGCATCATATAACATCACCTGGTGGAAGCCGGTATTACAAGTCATAATAAAATATGCTGATGTCTGTAAGGACAGGTTATATGCTTGTGTTTTAAATTGAGAGAATCTTATAAACAAAGAAATGACATTTAATATTTTATTATATAGCCTGTCAGAAAATGGGATGGTATGGGAGAAGGTGATTATCGTCAAAAAGGAAGTTGTGCAGCGATGGTTATTGGAGAAGGAGGGTGGGGATGAGAAGTCATGTTGAGATATTACTTCCAGCAGTGTGCAATATGCAGTATCCATGGTTGGTTGGTGTAAGCAGATTAAAGAACCTATTACTTTGAATAACCACTCAATTTTTGTTACACTGGCATAGTCTTTGGGTTTAAATGAAACACGAGAGCTTTTCAAAGACCAGAAACCATTTCATTGAAATTATACTGGAAACAATTTTAATAAACACGAGGAGAAAAAAATAAAATAAATAAAATAAAATAAAAGGTAAATCTGAACTTATCACAGCCAGCAAGGCCTTTGTCCACAGCTCATATTGAGGTCCTGCTCTCGCATCTGGGCCGACACCCCTACTTCATACCTGTCACTTCTGGATGGTATGGAATTCAAAGCTCTCACAAACAGTCATCTTTCACAAAGAAGCAGAAGAAAAGAGCCTGCTAATTTCTCATTGCAGACAGGTTTGGTGGCCTCTTTGTGTTCTGTGGTCTCCTTAGGTATTCATCCCTCTGCCCTTTCATCCCTCCATGTCACAACTGTTCTTCCAGCAATGCTTTTCTTGTGAAACTCCCCAAAATCCAAGTTTTCCGATTACCTCCACTCCTTTGTTCCTCTCTCCACCTGCTTATGGAACCTACTTCCTCAGTCTGTTGCATCGCACTCTTCCCTCCAGGGCTTCAAGATGGCAGTGCACCATCACCTCAAGTCATTCTCCATGACATTTTAACCTTCGCCCCTGACGGACAAATCTATCCCTGATATTTTAGATGCTCACTAAGCACCTCCCACCACGCATCATCACCACTCCCCCTCTCCCAAGTATTTGCGTGTTACAACATTCCCTTCCTTCTTCTCCCTCATCATCCTGTTGGACTATTCTCTTGTTGCGTCCGTGTGCTGTCCTCAATAACCACCTTGCAATAAACACAGGCAAATTGGTTTCATCTGTAGTCTCAGAGGTTCAGGAGTGAAGTTCGACGAAAATGCTCTTGTAAATGTGTATTGTGTCATGTCATCCGGTGATGGTGTTCATTATAAGGTCGAACTTGGTCCATGTGCCAAGTTTGGTGGCAATTGGCCCAGTAGTTTTGGCGTGATTGGTGTTACACACAGACAGACAGAAAATGACATTCATTTATTAGATACAAGGACTGAGACAAATGCTAGCCATCTTCCCTCCCCCTCCCAAATGTAATAAATAAACATGCATATGTGATATGGCCCTTAATCACAACAATCATTATAACTACCAGAAGACAACATTTCTTTATCAAGTCATCGAGTCATATTTTCTTGATCAAGTCAAAACATGACAGAAAAGCCAAAAGAATGGCAAAGAAAGAATCATACCTCCATTAGCAGTGTTGAATTTGATGCCAAAGTCTCCATTTGGACCACCTGGGTTGTGGCTCGCTGTGAGGATGATTCCCCCAATGGCCTTGCGTTTACGAATGGTGCAAGAGACGGCCGGTGTGGAGAAGATGCCATTCTGTCCGATTACCAAATGGCCCACCTGAACCACAAGAGTAAACAGCATTACCTCAGCAAAGAGCAATTTGTACACCATGCTCTATACAGAGCGTCAGATGCCGAAGAACTTTCTTTGGCTAGAGTTACAATCCTGGACGGAGTACCATTGCGATGCAGGATACTTGACTGACATTGCAGGGATTTGGAATTTGGCGAGGGTGTCGGCGATAGCTCGCCCACTGTAGAGAGATAAACTTCTGTATTATATTGCACATGGTGGTCCATTGGTCTTATTCAATCCCGAAAGGAAATTACATTCTCGTCAGTTTATGTTCACGAGGTTGGTTTGTGTTGTGAATATACATACACAGGGTGTCCACAAATTACCGTTCCAGAGTGAAATTGTAATGAAAAAATTAAATGTGACACAACAATGTAATGTGAGAAATGTTCTTTCACATTCAGCAAAGTTTTATTGCTAAGATCATCATCTGAATCCAAATTGCCTGATGGGGACTGCGCTCGAACAACTCACGAATATGTTCAACATTCTCACCACTTCAGCATTGCCAGCCTGCCCCCTTACTCTGCAGGATGCTACCAGTCTCCATAAACGTTTTGTGCCACTCATAAATCATTTTTCTCCATGGTGGCTGCCTTCCACAGGTCATCCTGAAGCTCCGTTGAACATGTGTAGCCGATTTGGTTTTTATAAACCAGGAAACACTGCACTTTTTCTTGTGGTGATGCCATTTGCATTCATGTGACATGTTGTCACAGGAGATGCCTGGAAATGGAAATAAAAGTCATTAACATTTTGAGATATGTTCGTTCACATGCAGCAAACCGCATTGTGGTATCCCATTAAATTATTTTTTTGTCGCAGTTTTAATTTGTAATGGTAATTTGTGGACACCCTGTATGTCATTGCAATAGACTGCATGTTAACGGAATAAATTTAAATACAGTTTAAAAAAGACGTTTGGACCACACTCAAGTTTGCTCCATCTAAGACCATTGCAAATGTCCATTCCCTGAAGGGTCAGGGTGATGAGAGATGGTGAAAGTACGTACATAAAGCATCATCCAATATTCGAGTCAAATCTATAATAGTAGTGGATGCAAACCAATTTTCTCTTCCTTTTCACACATTTTTTAGACGACCCAACTTTGGTAGCCATTGTAGGCAAAAACTGTCAACAAAAACAAAAGAACAAAGTCAAATTTAGTGATCTTTGACTCAACGAGGAACTTTTAGCATGGAAGAAAAGACGTCCGAGACATTTGGATTCTGAGTCCATTCTTCAATAAACCGCAATTGTAAAAGTTCAACAAAACCCTGTTGGGAAACCCCGTTAAACCAAAGCTAAAGCAGATTTACATATTATGAAACCAAAGGCAAAACAAGAACAGCACTCGATAGGGCACATACCTCTGCCAGGCTGAACAGTTTAAGTTTTTTTTTCTCCCACTGATAGGTCAGACCTGGATCTGGACCTGAACCAAAATCAAATCGGCTTGGTCCTGTCACCTAACCAACTCATCCACCTAGTTTTGTTACAAGTCGTCCACAACGTTTTGAAATATCATGCTATATGTATCGTTTTTGGTCCCATCTCTCAATGGTGAAACATCACTTAAATATATATATATATTTTTTAATTCTTGTATCTGGATTTGGATCTTCATCAAAATCGAATCAATTCATTGTCGTCACACACCCAACCTATCCACCAAGTTTCGTCCGAATCAGTCTGCAACTTTTTGAGATATCCTGTTCATAGAAAGAGACACAGACAGACGTGAAAACATAACCTCTGTCCACCTTCAGTGGTGGAGGTAATGATACCGCTACAATTTTGCATATAAATAATGTTATTGGACAAGGAAAAATATACCATTAATTTTTTTCCCCTTAATTACAGACATCACTGCCAAAAATGAGTGGAAATGACTTTTTCTTGTTTCAAGGGAATTGTAAGAACAATTTTCGAGTGGCTAGAATACTTTTCTTATACGTCTCAAAATTCAGATTGGGGGGGAGGGGGTGGGAGAATATTTTATTCATGAAAGAAAAAATTTCTTCATGAAAATATATCTGAGATATTTTCTTAAAACCAGATTAATTTTTTTTTGAACTCTACCCAATTTTCTTATTTCAAGTAATACCACACAGTTGATATTTTTGATTTATTCATCACCAAAGAAAAATCAAGACGATGATTGAATGGAGCAGATTGTGTTGAAGAAAACTCACTCACAGGTTCTTTTAACAATTTATTTTAACAGAGTTAAATCACTTGATTACATACGTATGTATAGAGGGAGGCACTCCAACAATTCCGGAATCATCTCTGACAAAGTCCTCAACGAGTGTCCCTTTTATACACTCAAGCAAATCAATGAACAATGAGATTTGAGCAAGACAAGATAAGATCTGCTGTGGAGCAAAATTCAAAGCACAAACATCTTTCTCAACAATGATGAAATCCAAAGCCAGCTTCAGATAACAGGTACTTATAGGAGGATAAAATATATTTATTTTTAAATATAAAAGCTATTTAATCATGGAACCAAGTAGTTCTTGTCAATTTGATTAATACATAAATAATCATTTGTAGAACACAAAGAAAATGAATCTTCCCAACAGGGTCTTCTCAATTATAGAATGTCACATTGATTTTAATCAATATTGTGATATGGGCAGAATGCTTTCATGTTATCAGATTGGTTACAACTTAAAATGCTTCAGCCGAGAGGTCCAAAAAATGCTTTTGGAGTACAGAAAAGGTTGTGACTAATTCTCTTACATGATTTCACATTCCACATGGCTTCTAATAAAACACAACTACTTCAATAAGCATTAAACTTGTGCTGATTTAAGTTTAATTAAAACACAATGCAAAAACTTGGAAATGTGAATTAATTGCTGTTCATTTAACAAGTTCTATATTTTACATTGCAAAAGTGAAGCCCAATGGAGTAGCCTCGCAAATGACAACATCTTATCTCGCAAAACCATGCATTTTGCAAGAGCACTCGGGCTTCACAGCTTGTCATGAGAGAAACCAAGCTATTAAAATTAGATAATGTGTTTTATAAAGTGCAAAATGTAACATAGGATGAGTGTATAAAAATACACGAAATTCTTTCAATTACAACATCTTTCACAGGCTTTAGTCAATTTAATTAATAGACTGTGTTTGGACTTTATCTGCTTGCAATTTTTAATGCTTTGATTTGAAACCCACTTCCACAATTGCAAGGACATATTAAACGAGAAGGGACTCACCGAACATCCGCGCAATGTAAAATGTGACCAAGTCCTCAACTCTTTCCCCCCACAAGCCTTAAGTCATCAACACCTCATCCTAAACCCAAGTCCTCACTCACCCCCTTCCAACCCTCAGGCATCAATCCCCTCCCCACTCCAAGCCTTCAAAACCCTTCCCCAACACAACTTCTCAACTACACCCCCCCCCAATTTTGCCCCATTGTTGCTCTCACCCCTCCCCACCCCCACCCAAAGTCCTCACCCTCCCACTCCAAACTCCAAGGCATCAATCGCCTCCCCACTTCAAGCGTTGAAACCCCACCAAAATCCTCAACTTCCCCTTTCCAACTCAGTCCCATATTTACTCTCCCCATCCCCGTCTGAATCCCAACTCTGTCTCCCTCCTCCTCACCCACCTCATCGTTTTACGGCCATTTCCATGCTTGTATGTGTAAGCTGTGGTGCGCCTAATGGCTGCTTTCCAGGCTACACGATCCTTTGCTCGCCCTCTTGTTCGGCCTTTAATTTTAATCGCATGTTTTCTTCAGACGGCCTCTAGCTTTCCTTCCATTCACATTTATAAATCTCTTCGCACAGCAACCCACCCCCATCCTTTCCACATGTCCAAGCCATTTCAACCTACCCCTAAGCATAACTTCACTCATGCTTTCTCCACCTAACCTATCTCTTAATTCCACATTTTGTTTCCTATCCTTCAGTCGTGTCACACATCCACCTCGCCATTCTCATTTCATTTCGTTCACACCTCCGTTCATCCTCCTTTTTGATCACCTATGTTTCACTGCCAGACAACACCACATATCATGCTTCTAACACAAGTTGCATAAAGTTTTCCGTTGAATTGGAGAGAGGTCCCTCTTGATGTCAATAGGGGCAACAACTCCCAAACCTTCCTCCAACCACTTCTAATTCTTGCAATTGCTGCTGCTTCCACACCAACACCTGCACCAATCATATCACCAAGATAACAGAATTTATCTACACATTCCAGTGATATATCCCCACAAACTAACCTTTCCACTCCAACTGGAGCCACTTGTTTACCTGGGCAAACAACATATTTGAACTCACGAACCACGTGCAGTCTACCCCTGATGCCACGACACCTCTCGTGCACCCAGCAGTTGCAGGATTTACACAGCACCGAATTGCTACTTCCACCTTTTCTACAGATAGCACAGTGCCACCTCCCCCCCCCCCACACATTTCCTTCTCCCCCACATCACGAATCAGTACTTTTGCTTTCCCTGTATTCACTTTCAGTCCTCTGGCCTCCATACTGTATATTTACCCATTACCTCTTACACACTGTCAGCTATCAACACTAGGTCATTAGCATACAGGAGTTCCCAAGGTAAGCCTCCTCTAAACTGTGATATAGCCTCAAGAACGATAATCAACAGGATTGGGCTCAAGAATGATCCCCTGATGAACACCCACTTTCACTTCAAAATCCTCACTCCGCACTCCATTTACCCTCACAGAAGTTTTTGAGCCATCATACATCGCCATAACTATCCACACTAACCAATCATACACATGTAACTTTCTCATGGACCATTGCACCACTTCCCGAGGCACCCTATCGAACGCCTTCTCAAAATCCACAAATATAAAGTGCAGTTGTCTCTTCTTCCCCAGATATTTTTCCTCTAATTGCCGAACTATAAAAATTGCCTCTATTGTGCCCCTTCCTGGAATGAAACCAAATTGCATTTCATGTATGTTCCGCGCGGCCTCCGTGCCTCAGAGTGAATTCCCCGCAACTACACGAAAAGTCATGCGGCAGACAATAAAAACGATCACTTTGAACTTTTCTGTCAATTGACAACCAGCGCACGACATAAAACAGAAAGAACTTTAAAATGTAGTTTATTGAATCCCACTGTCTACGACGCAAGTGCAAATTTCGTCCAATAAGAAGTCAATCAAAAATAACTCATCATGAACCCTCAGTAACTGTAAAATCCATCACAGGAAATACAAGTCACGTTCAATGCTTTTTAAAACTGAATCAGTTACACACATATATTTCAATGCACTTCAAATACTTCCACAGCTATTTGTAAAGTTGCTTTATAAGGGGGTGTAAGTTTCCTTTCTCTCACGTGTTAATACACCCCTTTTATAGGATATGTGCCATGAATCAAAGTCAGAATTTTGCAGTGTCACATTGCAATTGATGTGACAAGCAATTGATGAACCTTGCCATGTCAAAACAAACGCAGATGAATGGTAAACCGTGTGTATGGAGTGCGTGAGTCCCACGGGAATTATCTCGCAGAAAGGAATCTCAATGCAACCCCGGTCGTACCGTGAGAAGGAGTGGGGAGGAGGGACGACCTTGATGCGAGCTGCCCAGAGAAGCTATCGGCGTGGGATGTAAACGTGAAATTCTTTTGCACCCCGAGTGCTGCGTTGGCTCCTCGTGAGCACAACCAGTCTGCCAGCAGGGGTGGATCCAAGCACCAGCAAGGTGCACTGAATCACAACCAGGTCTGTGGTCAATGTGTGCCAGGTCTGTGGTCAACCCGGATCCGGATACAAGGCTCATGATGCCATCGCAACCTGTCCCTGCTGTGCACAGTTCGCTTGGCCCTTACTTAGCAACACAAATGTCTTTGCACTCCGCTGCTCCAAGCCTCCATATGCTGTTGCAGCTGGAGCTATGGTTCACCTCCAAGACCTCCTTCTCCTGAACGCTCATCACTTCAACTTTTATGGCAACCATGCTTGGTCAATCCTGAAACAAAGCGACAGTCTGAATTCAAAGATTGACCAAAGATTGACCATTGGTTCGGACCATTGCTTTTCCATCACAAATCTTCCACCCAGTACAGATTTCCCAAATGTAGAAGTGAAGCTCTCACATAACTCGAACATTGTAGCCTCAACAAAAATAATCTTCAAAGTTCAGTTGATAATCCATCTCGATGTCACGCCAATGACGCACTCAGTTGTCTGTGCACGTACCCTCCCCCCCCCCCCGCCAATATGTATTGCATTTATTTAATTCACTGTCACTCGAGTTGCCTTTCTCAAAGTTACTATCAGAGTTATGTGATGCAAATTGCCTTTAACATAAAACGTAACACATCCAACTCGAAGGGCACTCAGTAGAGCACATACCTCCGCCATGCAATGCCTGATCCACGAGACCTTATCGGGCCCAATACATTTTTGAAATATCATGCAACACAGTACGACATCGTTTTAGGCCCCATCTCTCAATGGTGAAAAATTACGTTAAAAATTCTAGCAGCCGGACCCGGATCCGGATATTCACCAAAATCTAATCAATTAGTCCTTGTCACACACCGAACCTGTCCACAACTTTTCATCCGGATCCGTCAATAATTTTTTTTTGAGAAATCCTGCACACAAACAAACAAGCAGTCATAGACAGGTACTTACGAAATCGTCAACTTGACCTCTGACCTTGTCCAATAAAAGCTGTCTCAAGAGAAGGTAGCAACGCAAACCAGAAGATTCTACGATGATTCTGTACCAAACCATCAAAAATCGAATGTTTGACCTCACCGTGACCTTGACCTTTGACCGATTTTGACCAAAATCTAATCAGCGCTAGCCATCACCCTCCTGAATCACGTGGTGTAATTTGACATTGGTAGCTTCTTCCGTTCTTGAGTTATAGTGCCTACAAACAAACACACAAATAAAAATGGCCCATAGGGCCAGGACTTGACGAAATTCAACAAGATCGCGTACCATCGAGAATATTGAGCGATAATAGGTATTTTTGGGGTTAAACATAGTTTTTAGGGTAAACAAACAAAAAAATTAAATTAAAATACCTGTCACCTCCGTAATCCGTAATGGATGTGACCAATTTTTAATCCAGTCAAAGATACTCCCCTCCTACGTCCATGTTTCAAATTTGAAAGGAGTCCGTTAAGATTTGGTGGAGACATGAATTTTTGAAAATCGGCCCATGCGAAAAGATATGGATTTTCGCGATTTTCTGGAATTTTTCCTGACGTTGACCTTTGAATTTGACATGCCAAAAGTTATAGGGTTCTATTCTGGTGGCCAATAAGTCCATTGGTGAAGTTCCATGACATTCCGACTCGAAATGCGACCTGTCGAGCGAGACGTACACACAAACAAACAAACAAAATCGTAGATTTCGTCAAGTAACAAAAAATCTAATCAGCGCTAGCCATCACCCTCCTGAAACACGTGGTGTAATTTGACATTGGTAGCTTCTTCTGTTCTCGAGTTATAACTTTTTTTTGGATGTTTCACCTCACTGTGACCTTGACCTTTGACCGATTTTGACCAAAATCTAATCAGCGACAGCCATCACCCTCCTGAATCACGTTGTGTAATTTGACATTGGTAGCTTCTTCCGTTCTCGAGTTATAATTTTTTTGGGGGGATGTTTGACCTCACTGTGACCTTGACCTTTGACCTTGGCATGCCAAAAGTTATAGGGTTCTATTCTGGTGGCCAATAAGTCCATTGGGGAAGTTCCATGACATTCCAACTCGAAATAAGACCTGTAGAGCGAGACGTACACACAAAAAAAATTCACAAACTGAACCGACCAACATACTTGACAAAATCGTAGATTTCATCAAGTAACAAGAAATCATAGACAGGTACTTACGAAATCGTCAACTTGACCTCTGACCTTGTCCAATAAAAGCTGTCTCAAGAGAAGGTAGCGACGCAAACCAGAAGATTCTACGATGATTCTGTACCAAACCATCAAAAATCGAAAGTTTGACCTCACCGTGACCTTGACCTTTGACCGATTTTGACCAAAATCTAATCAGCGCTAGCCATCACCCTCCTGAATCACGTGGTGTAATTTGACATTGGTAGCTTCTTCCGTTCTCGAGTTATCGTGCCTACAAACAAACACACAAACACATAAACAAACACACAAACAAACAAACACACAAACAGAGGACGGAAGTCATCAATATACTTAAGAAATCTTTAGATTTCGGAAGTAACAAACAAGCAGTCATAGACTGGTACTTACGAAATCGTCAACTTGACCTCTGACCTTGTCTAATAAAAGCTGTCCCCAGAGAAGGTAGCGACGCAAACCAGAAGTTTCTACGATGATTCTGTACCAAACCATCAAAAATCGAATGTTTGACATCACTGTGACCTTGACCTTTGACCGATTTTGACCAAAATCTAATCAGCGCTAGCCATCACCCTCCTGAATCACGTGGTGTAATTGGACATTGGTTACTTCTTCCGTTCGAGTTATAATTTTTTTTGATGTTTGACCTCACTGTGACCTTGACCTTTGACCGATTTTGACCAAAATCTAATCAGCGCTAGCCATCACCCTCCTGAATCACGTGGTGTAATTGGACATTGGTTACTTCTTCCGTTCGAGTTATAATTTTTTTTGATGTTTGACCTCACTGTGACCTTGACCTTTGACCGATTTTGACCAAAATCAAATCAGCGCTAGCCATCACCCTCCTGAATCACGTGGTGTAATTTGACATTGGTAGCTTCTTCCGTTCTCGAGTTATCGTGCCTACAAACAAACAAACAAACAAACAAACAAACAAACACAAACAGAGGACGGAAGTCATCAATATACTTACGAAATCTTTAGATTTCGTAAGTAATAAGCAGTCATAGACTGGTACTTATGAAATCGTGAACTTGACCTTTGACCTTGTCTAATAAAAGCTGTCTTTCGAGAAGGTAGTGACGCAAACCAGAAGTTTCTACAATGATTCTGTACCAAACCATCAAAAATCGAATGTTTGACCTCACTGTGACCTTGACTTTTGACCGATTTTGACCAAAATCTAATCAGCGCTCGCCATCACTCTCCTGAATCACGTGGTGTAATTTGACATTAGTAGCTTCTTCCGTTCTCGAGTTATTGTGCCTACAAACAAACACACAAACACACACACACAAACAGAGGACGGAAGTCATCAACATACTTACGAAATCTAACAAACAGAGGACTGAAGCGATCAATATACTTACGAAATCTTTAGATTTCATAAGTAACAAACAAAGACAGAAAGGGGTGAAAACATAACCTCCTTCACTTTCGGTGGCAGAGGAAATTATATAGGATTTACTAATCCGTAACAATTAACACTCTGTCATCAATTTATCCATCGCTGGAAAAGAAATCCTGAGGGTATAGAAATAAGACAATAATTTAATTGACAACAGAACTCGCTGGAGGATCAGGTGTCATCCATCCATCAACATTACAAAGGTGACTTTTGAAATCATGACCTAAAAGACATGTTGCAGTAAGAAAACCATCATTAAGAAACACCCCAAGTAGCTCATTACTGAGTGACATCGGTCCATCACCTGGGACCCGAGACATTGACCTCTTGATGGCCATGTTTCAGAAAATGGAAGCAGAGCTGGTGGCAAAAATGGATGCCAACCAGGAAGAAATGGCAGCCAACCTGGAGGCTAATGGAGATGACTTAGAGGCCATAAAGGCCGACATGAGATCCGGCTAAGCCGGATTTGGTGGGGAAAATGGTGGCCGGCCATGCCAGTGTAGTGGGAAATCTGGCAGAGGCAAAGGAAGAAGGGCTCAGTGTCAGACTGGGGAAATTAAAAGAAGAGCATAGAAAATATTAAATTGATGACTGAGATGAATGAAAATAAAATAGAAACAGAGAATGAAGTTGCACCAGTAAAGACAGTGGAAGCAGAACTAAAAATAAATGAAGAAATAGCAGGGAGGTTAGAGACTGCGCAAGAACAAAACACAGAGGGAAATAAAACGTGTAGAAGAAGTGCGGAAATGTGTCGGTGAAGTGAGGCGTGGCGCATGGGAGGCTTCACAGGTGCAGGACTCCAGGCTGGGATAGCTGGAAGAGGGGCACAACTGCTGGGTGGAGCTGGCGATTGCCACCAGGTACATGGACACATCCAAGAGTGGTATAAATAGGGAGCCAACCAAGGTAATGGAGGGTTGGATGGGGACCCTTCCCTGGAGGGTGTGTGCACCTGAGTTCATATGGTGTGGGGTGAAGCTCACATTACGAGCTGTCTATAACATGGAAATCATGACAGTGTTGGTGCTGGTGGTACTCCAAGAAATTAAAAAGAAATGGGTGCAACCCTAACTCTGCAAGAGCCCATTGAGCCCCAAATTATTAGCTATGGGGAAGGCATTCCCCTCATCGAGCAACTCCACCAGCGAGTCAGGTGAGGTCACGCCACTCCATTTATTTTAGTCCCTTCATGTGTCTGAGCTTCCACCCAAGAAAGGGAGATAAAAAGGCTCCCATATTCCCCACAATATGCTGAGCCAGGGTTTATAGGAGCCTGGGAGAGGGAAAGTGAGGGTGGGATGGCGGGCTTCTTTTTGCGGGAACGAGACATGCCTGGTGGACCACGTCCTCGCTTCGTAGCTCCTCCTGGGCATACTCGGGCCCGGCTTTGTAGATTCTTATCGTGCCATTCTCTTGAACTGCCGCCAATCATCCCACTGTGCTTAAACTCCTTGATGTATTCTCTCACAGGACTAATGTTCCAGTCGCACTGGACTATTGAGCTTCTCCCAACCTGGACATACCGAGCTTCTTCTGAACTGGACCACGAGTGCTATTTGTCGAGCTTTCCATCCCTCCACACTCATTTAACCCACAATCGCACACTAATGGGTTCTCCCCAAGAACCTTCATGCCATGGCACGCCCATCGCTGCCGGCACACTGTAGCGGTCATTACCTTAGCGCAAGGCTGTGAGGTGCATCATCTTGTCCTCAGAGGGAATCCACCGAGCTTGCAAATCTGAGCTGATATTTTGTTATAATGACAAGAAAACACAATTACCAATAACAAAGGAATTATTCAATGGGTTGTGAAGGGGAGGGGAGGAAAGTGGGGACTCAGACATATATGGAGGGGGAGAGGGGGACACGATTATCATCTCCTAAACAGACTTCGACATGTGTCATAGCATTTTCAACTCAGATACCGTACGCTTACGCTAAACATGTACCAATGACATAATTAGGCTATATGACTCCCATTACCCCCAATCATTCTCCCACAACATTATATGTATGAATACGAAGACTCAATCACGGCTCTCACCCATAATTGGAGGGAATAACCAATCAACTCTCACCTCACCAATTACCCCCAGGTGGCTAGGATTAAAAATAAAGTCTCCTCCCATGCTCTTCCAGCTGAAGAAAGCTGCATAAAGCAACCCTGAAAAGCTACACAAGGTAAGCCTTTGCTGTTGCAAACTCGACCCGAGTTCCTCTACACCTGCATTGCTCGATCTCTGGCTGAGTGACCGATGGCTGGGCACTCTGGGTTGCAAGTCGCTGGCTGGGCACTCTGGGCTGAGAGTCGCTGGCTGGGCGTCTGCTCTCTGAGTCCCAAGCAGAGAGGGTGCATGAGGCATGTCATCCTGCCTTGTATAGGCATCCCTCTGGCCCCCTCCTGTGCGGGTCTTGTCCATGCGCTGTTGTGTGCTCTTTCCATGTACGAGGTGGCACACGTGGCTATGCCATGTTTCTAAAACCCATGTTCGAGGCTTGGCGTAGCACACGTGTGCCACCTATGTTGATGTGTGAGAAAAGCACAATGAGGCGATTAAAAATAAAACACGGATGGGAGATGGCAAAAAGAGACACAAGAATAAGGGGTGATAGGGAATCTAACGAGACATCTGATTCTGGTCAATGCTAATTCAGGTTTATAAACACTTATTAGGATACAATTACTGAAAAGTTAACCCCTCATTAACCCCCTCCATCATTTTTGTTACAATAAAAACACATCCTGTAGAAACATATACACACTTGGTGTTGGCTTAAAGGTGAAGGTGGTTGGCTTAGTATCTTCAGGTCCTGGATTTAAGCCACAGCTGTTCCAAAATATCATCAGGTGGGTTGACAGACTGTCATCCTTCTGAGGTTGGCAAAATGAGTACCAGCTTGCTGGGAAGTATCCTGTGTCGAGGTGGCGACTCCTCCAGGACTGTGCCCCCTTACTAATGAAACTGCCTCAGCCCACATTGAAAATATTTGTTTTAAGAAGAAAAAAAAAGTCTCGGTTTCAGAAAATGATTGTCATTTAAAGAAAATATCCATCTTGCTTTAAGAAAAAATTGCTCTGGAGCTGTTTAATTATTTTGAAGAAATATTTGTTGTACCACTCCCAAGAAAAGTTTTCTTATTTTGAGGGCTTAAATTTTTGTTTTCCTAAAAATAAGGAAATTCCTTTTGCCAGTAATAAATCGACAATGGACAAATCAAGACATTACAAGTGATTTGAATCCGAGATCTCAACATTACAAGCTATGTACTCAGATGACGATGCTAAACAGGCCAACCCAAAAGGTCAAGTAGACAGCATAAAAAACTTGGACCAAATGAAGATAAAATTTGCGCACAGCAGAAATGTGCTTGCAGGGTAATGGGACCCCACCCATACTGGGAGTGCTATTTCAGGCCACTCCAAAGCAAACAAAAATAATTCAGTGTGCATTGAGCCATATGTTAATTCATTCGTTTTCTCAGGGGGATCAAACCTTCCTCTCATCAGAATTTTTGTTCTTAAAACAAAGGTCAGACTTGCAATGCAGTGCAAGTATTTTTGAACCGAACCAAAGTCATCATTATGTCTCCGGGTGTGCAAAGTGAAAATTTTTAGAGAGGCACGACACAGTCATCATACCCCATTTGCAGCAGCCATTCGCACGATCAGCTGGATAGCAGTTCCCATGTAAAAGCGCCCATCGCCACCAACAAGCAGTGTGCACCCTTCTCGCTCGCTGGGTGATAAGGATCCAAGGGTGGCTTGGATGAAGTTTTCTGTGTAGTGTGGCTTGCTTTGAAACACCGACACACGCTTGCGAAGTCCACTTGTACCGGGCTTTTGGTCATCATAGGGCTTGGTGGCCACCTCAACGACTTTGTGAGCAACCATAGTTCGGTTGTGGGATGGAAGGCCAAAGGCGTCTGTGAAAAAAGCAAGTTTGTGCAATGGTTGGGAGCTTTATAGAAACCAGAACCACCCTCGACTAACCCTCCACCCCACTTCTCCATAATACTGAAATCTAACACCAAGGAAGTCGATCGAAAAAGTCACCGCTAGCACGCCCATCGTTGGCTCAGTCATCATGCTTTGCTTCAACAAAGGTCTTCATTGAGCAAATTTTAGAACGTATGCAATTCCATCTACAAATCCAATTAACGCTAAAATGACAAGTGTCATGCAAAGCAGCAACCATGGCAGCATTTCAAGAGCCAACAATAACGCATAGTCCCACACTACTGTGCAGCTTAATGTATTTTCTTCTGACAAAGGTCATGCTTTTAGGTTTGTTGCAGTTGCTGTGTTTAAATGGCAGTCTTGTTAATGTTTTGAAAGTAATTGTTGAGTTGTGGAGGTTCCAATGCAAACTTTGTTTTCAGAGGGCTGGGAGAGGGGAGCAAAATTGCGCAGGACAGATTCAGACACCAATGCATACAAGATGAAGGGGTGAACAGTTATCATAAATTCCACTTGGTTAGCCTATACAATACAATATATAGCAAATACACTAGATGACTATATATCCTCGATCCATTCACAACAATATATACTCCTGCTGATCTTTCCCCTTGTTTACCTTTACAGTTGTTTCTACGATTTCCAAGTTTGTCAGTTGTCTCGCCTCTTTGTGGGCCCCTCATTCAAAAGGAAAATAAATAAATTTGATACTGGAGGCCATTAAGCCCAATCACGCTCGGGTGCTTTCTTCATCAGCATCACACAATTAAATCCATGGAATACATAAATTTTTGGGGGGGATTGGGAGGAGGAGGAGAATAACAGTGTCAGTGTAACAGGCAGAGGGACATCACTTCGGCCTTTATATATGGATGCATATCTATATCTCCATCCATCCATTGGGACCATACTCTCTACAGAGGGTTGGTGCTGCCGAAGCAGTCTCCTGGGCTGTTGGGCATAATCTTGGACAGGTCACCACTCCGACGCAGGACACTCAAATGGCTCAATCATCCTAGCAAGCTGGTACTCATTTTGCCGACCTCAGAAGGATGACAGGGTGAGTCAACCCCACCTTATATTAATTAAACGGTACCAGGATTTCAACTCGGAACCCTAGGATTCCAAGCCCACCACCCGAACCATTAAGCCAACCCTGATAACTACAGGCATGTATACACACACAAAATTTTATTGTTATATACAAAACATGAAACTGTTTCGCGAAACAATGCAAAACCACCAAGAGACAGCACTTCCGCAATCAGAGGGCAGTTAAGGAATCGAACAATTTCATCGTCATTTGTCAAAGCAACATCAATGAATGCATTTAAGAAGGGAATCCATAAGTTCCAGGGAACCAACAGTCTGAGCACCAAATCCACCTGCTAATACTCCGTGAGCTAATCTTCAATTGCAATTATTAATTTGATTACAATTAATGATACATCTTTACGTGCAATTCGGGTTCTTTTCAAGCTAGATGATTACATGGCAGGAACCATAAGCATGTTCCTTCCACTCTTTGTCGTTCCTTCCGCAATGCTGAGGACTTGGCGGGTGACCGAGCCTTCTTCAGATATGTTCCTCAAAATGTGGAATTGCTCTGCCATTTAAAATCCACACAACTTCACAATAAAGGTTTTAAACGTGTCAAAATATTTAGTCTCTTTAAAAGTGCTATTTGTTCTTTTTTTTGTTGTTGTTCTTGTTTACAGAGTTGAGGATTGTGGAGGAGCTAGAGCAGAACAGATCAGGATGTAATCGAACAAAAGGAACAGTAGCAATAGGAGGGGGTGGAAGGGGGGTGGGGGGAGGGAACACACAACAGAGATGAGGGACAAAATAGAGGGAGACTTGGAGAAATATGGGATGTGGGGAAGAATGAGGGCTGTGGGAGGACATGGGGTGAATAAGATGGATAAATCTGCAAACTCTCAAATCGCAGAAGTGGAAGATCATGGATATGGATTAACCCCAGGAAAAAATAGCATTCCTTTCCTGTAGTAATTCTCTGCAGACTACTGTCGAAGGACCTGTTACCAACTATAGTATATGAGAGTACTACTCTCATATACTGTAGTTCTAATTGCAGGATTTTTTTTTGCCTGGGACAGCTGAGATGGTGGTGAACAGCTCGCTTGAAACCATAGAGGGAAGAATGAGAATGTGGAAGCTCGTTTCAAGGGTGTGAAAAAAAGAGGTATGAATGAGTGGAGGTGAACAGTGATTCTGAATTTTGGGAGTTTCACCAACCAGAAGGGGATTACTGTCAGATGGTGTGAACCCTGCAGAAACCTTGGGGAGGAGCAGGGTGGGGTGGGGGACAAAGCATGGAAAAGACAGAGGGTGCAAGACCAGAAAGGGGGGGGGGTAGAAGACAGAGACCACTGACCTGTCTGCGATATGAAAGCCCAAGAAAGATCATGGGCTATTTGTTGGTGAGGCCCATCCTCCATTGTGACTTTACTTCTTCAAGCACTTTGTTAAATAGATAGGTTTTGCTAGAGCTAGAAGGTCCTTTTATTTTGTTTTTTACTTTTTCTTTCTTTGCAAAAATGCTTTGATATTTTACTTCAAAATAAACAGTGTAATACAGCATGTTTCAAAAGTAACAGAACACTTAACAAAATACTTATGTTTCATGTGTTTGTTAATCTTAATATTAAAATGTATGTTTGTTTACTTGCAGGTATCATTGACTCGCCCAAGTGAGAGACCCATCAGCTGAGACAACTTGAGTGAACTGCTAGCCGGATGTTAACGGTTTATTACTAACGCAACCCTCGACTCACTCTGCAACTGGACCAGATGGCATCAGCCCATGTGTCCGAAAAAAGCTGCTCTTGCACTTCCTCTCTCTGCCCTTTTCACCGTCATTTACCATCAGTCATCTTCCCTAACTTCCCTAAAGCCCGTATCTCACTGGGCTGCGACAGCTCGCGACAAAATGCGAACGGGATTCTCCAAAATGTCTGGAAACGTTTGCAGTGGTTCTCAATTTCCTCGCGTGAGTCGCAGGACGTCGCTCTGGTGTCGCTTGAATTTTGAACATGTTCAAAAAATTTGTGCGGCAAATTTTCTCTCAAAATAGTCACAGAGTCGTTGCGGTTGTCTCGAACCCTTCTCAATTTAGTTTCCGTGAGTCAGAAGGTGCGACAAATGTGAGACAAATTTGTGAGGGATTGGCGACCTATGAAACTAAATTGTGACTGATTGGAGAAAAAAATTGATAATCTGTCCTGGGACCCCTGAGAATGCGACAAAACTGCGTGGCCACCTGTATATTTTTTTGATACTGCATGAAAACTTGTATGTATTTGTAACTTGACAGTGTATGCATTTTTTGCACTTGAAAATTTTCATGTGACAATTTCATTTATTAAAGTCTTTTGCTACAATATGTTGTTCTGTTATTTCAAAATAAATTAATCAGAAATTTGCACAATGTATTGTCTACTCAATTTAATATATACATAGAAATCCACATGTTATCCATGCAATGTAATGTAGATAGATTCACAATATTTCAATCCAGATATGACTAAAAAAAAAAACAACAAAAAAAAAACAAACTCATTGTCCAAATTGTAAAACCAGCATTGTCTGTCCTCTTTCTCTCCTGTTCTGAGTAAAAGCACTACTACTACTACTACTACTACTACTACTACTACTACTACTACTACTACTACTACTACTACTACTACTACTACTACTCTAACAGCCTCTCAGGTTCTGCACTTCTTCACTGCAGTCCATCTCGCTTGACGTCTGATGACAATATGATTGCTGGAAGGGAGAGACCTCATATATTATATATAGTCTAGAAGCCAAAATCTGTAGCTAGCCCAGAAAATAGGTTCGCTGCTGATTTCATGTTAGAATGGTGCAACTGGTGTTTTTGAAGAGTCTAGGCATGACCAAGTCTAGTTCCACTTGTTGCCAAGTCTGCATCTGAATATTATGGCCGCCATGACAGTAATCAAAATGGCCGCCATCAGATTTAGTCTTTTTCTTACTGCAAATTGTCAGGGTCAGGTATGGGAGCATGTGCCAGAACAGCACATCGCTGCGTCCACTTTCCGCCGGTACTCCAGGGGCCTCCGTCTGGCCATCCCCCAGGCAGATGCCAGGCCCATCCCCATCTCCTTGAGATGATGGTCAACCTGCTGCAACCATGAGGCACGTGGTCGGCCCACTGGCCTCCTCCACTCATGAGACTCCTTCGCTGAGAGAATCTGGTGAGCAGGATCAGCGTCAGGAAAACGAGCCACATGTCCATACAGCCGCAACTGACGCTCACGGACTATGCAGGTAACAAATCTCATCCGAGTCTCTCTCAGCAACCGCTCGTTGGATACAAAATCCGACCAGCGATAGCCAAGGATTCTCCGAAGAGACCTGGTACCAAAGGAATTAAGTCTCCGTCTCAGATCCTTGGTCAGAGTCCAAGTCTCGCACCCATAGAGCAAGACTGGAAGTACCAAGGACCTGAAGACTCGGACTTTCGTCCTCCCGCACAGGTACCGGCAGCGCCACACCCCATGATCCAGTGAATCCATGACTCCCCAGGCCCGACCCAGACGTCTATTGACCTCTGACTCGCAGCCAGCAGAGACATGAATATCACTGCCAAGGTAAGTGAATCTCTCCACGACCTCAACATCCTCACCACAAACAGACACAGACAGGACAGCAGCATCCAAGATGTCACCGAAAGCCTGGATCTTAGTTTTGACCCAGGAAACCCGTAATCCCAACGGCTCCGACTCCTCATTCAGCACCTCGAGGGCCCCCAAGAGGATGTCTAAAGTCTCCGCAAAGATGACTGCATCATCTGCAAAATCAAGGCCCGAGATCTTGACATTCCCAAACGATGCACCGCAACTTGATCTCTCCGACATCCTCCCTAAAATCCAGTCCATACAAGTGCTGAAAAGTGTGGGGGACAGTACACATCCCTGACAAACTCCAGTAACAACTGGAAATAAGTCAGAGATGGTACCACCACACTTCACAGCACTCTCAGTACCAGAGTAGAGTTCAGACATCAGATCGATCAGCTTTGGTGGCACCCCACGAAGACCAAGAATCCTCCAGAGGACATCCCGATTCACTGAATCGAACGCTTTACAGAGATCAACATAGGCTGCAAGCAGCCCCTGCCGAAACTCTCGTCTGCGTTCGGTGAGGACACGAAGTGCAAGGATACGGTCAATCGTTGACCTCTTTGGTGTAAAGCCTGACTGCTCTGGACGCTGGTGCTCAAGCAGATGGTGGCGAACCCTATCAAGAATTATCCGAGCAAAGACCTTGCCCGGCACTGAGAGCAGCGTCACCCCTCGGTAGTTGTTGCAGTCTTGGCGATCACCCTTCCCTTTCCAGAGAGGGACAACAAGGCCCCTCTTCCAGTCAGTTGGGATGATGCCTGTGTTCCAGGCAGAGCACAAAACTGCATGCAACGACACGAGTGCACCATTTCCACCAGCCAGGAGAAGTTCAGCATGGATGCCACAGATCCCTGGAGCTTTGCCCCATTTCAACTGGTTCACCGCAGCCCGTGTTTCCACAAGCGAAGGTGGACCACAGTTGATTTGAGGGTCAGCAACAGGGATTGTAACACCCTTGACGTCCAACTCGACAGCTGGGGGATCAGCCTGGTACAACCGCTCAAAGTAACCGGCCCAGCGGGCCTTCACTTCAGACTCCTCTGTCAAGAGCCTACCACTCTCTGCTCGAACTGCAGTGCTCCGAGGGATGGGCTTGGATGAACGTAATGCGCGAATTCCCCTGTAAGCGGGACGAGAATCACCTGTCCATAGGTGATGCTCTACCCCCTCACAGATTCCTCGCACATAGGCCTCCTTGTCCACCCTCAGTGCACGTACAGTTTTACGCCTCAGCTCCCTGAACAGCTCAGCTCTGCCATTCAGCCTGGCCCTGCGACTCTGGTCAATGGTATCCAGTGTCCCTTGAGAGACAAAATTCTTCTTTGCCCTGCGGTGAGCTCCAAGGCATCCACCGGCAACATCAAGGACGGTGGTCTTGAAGGCGCTCCACAACTCTTCAGGACCCCCCAAAGCACCCAGACCCCCCAAGTGTCCACTCAGCCTGTTCGCAAACTCCTCAGCTACTCTCTCATCCCTGAGCTTGGCAACATCCAGCCTAGGCTGGGATGGTACCATTCTCCAGGATTTAAGGGGCTGCTTTAGAGTTGCTACAACAAGCCTGTAGTCAGTATTGAGGAACTGAGCACTCCGGTAGACCCTGCAGTTCTGGATCATCCTCCAACGACCGTCAATGAGGACATGGTCAATCTCCTTTGCCACACCAACAGCGTTGGAATACCAAGTCCAGCGATGAGCTTGTGGGCGCTGAAACCATGAACCAGCCACCCTAAGTCAAGGAACTTAGTGCTATTCTGGTTCATAGTTCCTGACCCATGGGGACCAACACACACCTCATAACCATCCCTATCAGTTCCAGTCGATGCATTGAAATCCCCCAAGACTAGAAGTGTATCTCGTCTGGGGCACTGATCAACCACAGACTCGAGTGTGGCGTAGAATGCATCCTTCACGGTGAGATCACTCGCCTCAGTCGGAGCATAAATAGAGACCAGGGAAATGACACCTAAGGAGTGACGAATCCTTAATCTCATAATACGCTCGTTGACCGGTGTTACCTCAATTATCATTGGGGTCAGCTTATTGGACACAGCTACAGCAACTCCTTGGGTATGGTAACCATCAGAGCGACCAGACCAATAGTAGGTGTAACCACCCACCATTATCTCGCCGCAATCCGGTCTCCGAACCTCAGAGAGAGCTGCAATCCCGATGTCCAAACGCTTGAGCTCAGATGATAACAGAGACAGGTGATCATCCTCTCTTAGGGATAGGACATTCCAGGCACCCACCCGAAGGGACCGCCTCAGGTTAACCCAAGGAGACCGCCGTCTGGTGGACGACACCTCAGCACCACTCCGACACACTCTCCCGCAATCTGACCCAGGGATGTTACCCCGTGGTTTCCCTCCTATCATCAAAGATTGGGGGTCCCGAAGGCTTTGCCCCAATCCCATCATCCGGTGAGCTGCCCTGCGAAGGAAGCTGCACAGGAGGTACTCCCACGGAGTGGGTTTTCAGATTTTTTGGCGTTTTTGCGTTTTGCGGAATGAAGGGTTTTACGGTGACCGGAGTGCAAATCCTGCCACCAACCTCCTAATAAGAAGTAACCCAACTGCAGGAGGACGTCCGCAGACACAGTTGGGCACTAGATATGGATGGCCGTTGGCTCACAAGGAGCTCCTCCGCCCTTTGACAGGTTTTGTTTTTAATCCTGCTGGGTGTCCATATCCAAACACCCCCCTCACCAGAAAACCTGGTGGGGGAGACGGTTTAGTCGCCGACAACCCGACCATGGAACAGGTTAGTACAGGTTTACATGGTACCTGTAGCAGGTCACAGATCGAACCTGACCTGACCTTAAATTGTACTAGCCAGAAATTTGTCATGATTGTGAAATACTATGTAATATGACACAAGGAACACTATTTTGTGCTTTATTTTTGTACTGGATCACAACTTTTCACATAATTGACAACTTAAAGACGAAATTGAAAATGCACATACGAGCAACAAATGTGAAAAAGAAAATGTTTAGCACTATTGATGGAGATGGGTTTACAGCCAGTCAAAGGTTATTTCAACAGCTGTCAGATTCTTTCTAACACAAAATTACGTTGCTTTGCAGAAGAGAAAAGTGTTGTGAGAACACCCAAGTACAATTTTCAGAGCTATTGATCGGCTTGTACACTGAACGGGTTCCTACAAAGGGCTTTGCATCCACATGCTTTCGTGCAAGGCAGTCCATTCCGTGTACATTTGCACCGTCGAGTTGAGCATGACCCACGGCATTTGCATGTCGTCAGTTCTACACAGTAAGCAGCAATAGGCTGTGCAGTCATGAGTCGCGGCTGAAATGTCTCGTTGCCATCTTTGACGACCTGTTCCCACCCACAGTTCTCAGGTGCAGGTAGATGTGGTTCAGATTCCAAGGCTCTTCTCCACACAAAAGTCTGGTAGTGCGCTCGCTTGATGTGTAGAATCAGAGCATCGCGAGTTGGAGGCAGATTCTCAATAGCTTTGGTCAGACTGAGAAACAGATCACATCTTACTCGCTGAATTGAGTTATCTTGGCCATGAGGGTCATAAAGCCTGCAGACAAATGACTCAGCATCTGCAATCACTCTCATCAGGAATTTCCTCTTTGCCTAGGTTATTCAACAGGTGGGAGTTGTTTTGAAAGACAGCCCATGCAGAGCGCTTCGCAATTCCAGCAAACTGGCTTGTGCTGTCTGAACCTGTCACTGCATGAAATGCCAGAAGTGACTCCCTCTGCGAATCTGGGATATTGATGGAGTCAATGGGAATGTAGTGTTGCTTTTTGGGTGTCCCTGCATTCATCCAGATAAAGGGACTGAGATGCGGCTGATAGGCAACGAGGAGAATGAGGACATCAGTGTCCTGAAGCCACATGAATAATGTCTTGGCAGATGCTCAGAACTTTGTTCTTGGTATCTGTCTCATCCACTTCTTCATTGTCCATCTTGTCAGTGCTGTCACCACCACAAAGAAGCTTTACAAGCGTGTACAGGGTTTCAGGTACAATTCGCTCTGCATTTTCTGTGTTCAGTCCACCGATAATGCTATGCCCTGGAGAGTGTTTTACGTCACTGTAAATCTTTATGCCCACTCTGAAGATCCAGCTAAGGATTTCGTTCTCATGATGAGGCAGACTGCACTGGGCCAATTCATCTTCTTCAGAACTTTCACCTTCTTCAGATAAATCATTCACGGCGGTTCTCATGGCAAACTTTGTCACAGTTGAGGACGCAACTATGAGGGGTTTTGTGACATCCAATGGCTGCACGAATGTCACCTTGTCACTACCAAAGTGAACCTCCACTTTCTGCTTGAAATTGTAGCTTTTGTAGGCTCCAGCCTCAATTCCAAAATCATTCAATAACAGCATGCTGTAGTGTTCCCAGATGTTTTTCAGGGTAAACACATGTCCCTTCTGCAGCTCTTTCTCAAGCTGGTTCATCACATTTCTGAAACAGATGCTTTCAGGAGACTGGTTTTTCTCTCCACTCTCCTTTTTATACTTTCTGCGAAAAGAAACATAACACTTGAGGTGATATTTACCTTCAGCTGCCATCAAGTCTGAAACACCTGCAAACCTGTGACGCATGGTGGGGTCAAATTGGGCCAAACTAAGCATCCTGGATGATGTGTGATCAAATTCAACATTTGTCAGGACACCAGCTTTTCCAGGAATGTCATTCTGGCAGAAAGCGCATTTTGACCAATCCATAGCGCTGTGCGCGGATCTTAGTGACTTTGGGACATGGTATTTCTCTGAGGAACCTGATGTTGTGGGTATCTCTTCTGCGTAAGTCACAGATTGTGGCTGAATCCTTGACTTCAGTCTGTCTATTTTTTGTGCGTGAGTAAAGTCACTATAGCAGAATTTGTGCCATTGAATCTTTTCGACGTGCTCCGGTACAGAATATTTTCTGATTCTTGAGAATGAGTCAACATATTTAGCGTCATTATATTTCTCTCTTTCTTTGCAACATTCAGCTACAGTTTTCACACCAACGATTGTAGTCTTTGAAAGTGGTGTTGACTTGCTAGTTTTTGAACTGTCCTGGCAAATAAAGCATTTATTCCAGTCTACATGCTCTTCTTCTTCTCGATCCCTTGAACCCCCTGTGAGAAATCTTGCGGCTTTCATTTTTCAGTTAGTCCTGGGTAACAGAAAAACACACAGTTATGTAGTTTAGGTTCATTTTATAGCAAAGTTGTAAAATTCATTGATTGTGGTTTGTATAATCAGACATTCTAATTCGAGCCTGAACATTTCTTTAAAAATAATATAGTGAAAAACAAGTCATATTATTTTTAGAAAATGGATGGAGCAATGTTTTTTTCTATACTCCCATCAGCTCAGGCATGCTCAAAAACATGGAAATCGACCCTAATTTTGTAATTTCATGTCAATTTGCAGCTGAAATATGACGATAAGTGTATT
Source organism: Eptatretus burgeri (assembly GCF_056783735.1). Classification (NCBI taxonomy): domain Eukaryota; kingdom Metazoa; phylum Chordata; class Myxini; order Myxiniformes; family Myxinidae; genus Eptatretus; species Eptatretus burgeri. Next base: position 47,485,139 of record NC_140962.1, read on the forward strand.
TAATGGCGACCATTTTGTAAACTGTCATGGCGGCCATACTATCCATATCCAGAGTTGGCAACAAGTTGATTCACGTTTCTGTGTGTCTGGACAGTCAATTTACACCTGTTGCACTATTCTAACACGGAATCAGCAGGGTCGTACACTATTCTGCATTGGGCCTCCTGACTAATATATGGTCCCGATTTCTCAATTGTCATGCACAGCTGTCGTGCGACTGTTGCACGACATTTGCGCGATGGTCGCACGACCGTCGTGTGACCGTCGCGCAACAGTTGCATGTGCCAACAAATTCTCAGTTTTGTCACCTGAACGTCGCGCGAATGTCGTGCGACATGTATGCGAACTCCAGGCGAAGTTCATCCCAAATTTCGCCGGGAGTTCGTGGGACATTCGTGCGATATTCGTGAGACATACGCAAATGTGTTTTAGTATAAATTCAGTGTGATTCCAAGTGAAAATTATCGCTGTTTTATCGCAATTTTGTGTCTCCAACTAGTCGCGAGCTGTCGCAGCCCAGTGAGATACAGGCTTAACAGTCATCTAACCCTAACTGCTAGCCAGATGTTAACGGTTTATTCCTAACGCAACTCTCGACTCACTCTGCAACTGGACCAGATAGCATCAGCCCATGTGTCCGAAAAAAGCTGCTCTTGCACTTCCTCTCTCTGCCCTTTTCACCCTGTCATTTACCATCAGTCATCTTCCATCTGCTTGGAAAAAATCAGCCAACACCAAAGCATGACAAAAAAAGGTGCAAAAACGAATCCTCTTAACTACAGACAAATTAGCTTACTTCCAATCATCAGGAAGGTCATGGAATCCATCATCACAGTTGACATAAAATGATTCCTTTTTCTCCAACAGCCTCATCTCAGATCATCAATTCAGATTCAGACCTGGTCACTTCTACCTTGGACATGTGGCTTCAGGTCACCCCCCCCCCACCCCAAGCCATAATCTTTACTACACCTGTTAAACCACCTCCCAAAATTTTGCTCATGTATTCATCTTGTCCACCCTTGCGTTCTCACATATTTCATTCATCTCCCAATGTTGATTGCATTTACAAATTGCATTTACCCCCAGGGTAAATTTCTGCGAAATTTACACTGCTCTTGCACTGTCGTTCCATGTGGTAATCATGACTACCAAGTTTGGTGAATTTCTGCACAACCGTATCGGGGGAGATAGCGTGACGGATGGCCAGACGGAGACAGACAGAGCAGGTTACAATATCCCCCAGTTTTTTTTTTCAAAAAAGCATCGGGATAATGAAGTTTGTTCCCTAGAAAGTGCACTTTCTTCATGAACTTGCACTCGGAGACACAGAAAAGCGGGTGAACTTATATCAATTGTTCAAAAATTTCAGAGTGGAAAACAGGGATCAGATTTTAGACTGCACCTTCTTTACAGATGAGGCACGGTTCTACACGTCTACCTGCATGAATAGCAAGAACACCAGGATTTCAGCCACAGGGAAACCCCATGCAATATTTTTTTTTAAAAACATTGCACGATCAAACATTGCACATAGAACGGCACTCGGTAGAGCGCATACCTCCGCCAGGCAAAACAGTTTGTGTTTTGTATCGCACTGAAAGGCCAGATCTGGATCAGGAACTTGAACCAGAATTGAATTGGCTTGTTCTTGTCACCCACCCAACTCATCCAACTAGTTTCATCTGAATATGTCTATAATATTTTGAGATATTGTGTAAATTGATATGTCATGTTTTAGCCCCATCTTTCAATGGGGAAGAATCATTTTTAAAACCAGAAGGGCACTCGGAAGAGCGCATACCTCCGCCACGTAATGCCTGATCCACAAGAACATATTGAGCCCATTACATTTTTGAAATATCATGATATGTATATATATATAAATTTGTGGGCTGGTGGGGTCGGGTGAGAACGACCACTAGGTGGGGAAAGCTTGCATCGTCTCCCACCAAACTCCCCAGAATTGTAGGCCATCGCTCTGATAACTCCGCGAGCCGGTGGGTCGTTAAACCGACCGTAGTCACCAATATTTCAACCGCGTAGCAAAGGGTCTATTTGTCTATAAACAATTTACCGAATTAACTACGTGATTTTGACTACCAGGGAAACCACGCCCTCGGCACGTCTTGCTCGAACCGGGTCACTCTACCGACTGTGGTAGAGTTCCAACTACGGACTACCAACTCCAGTTCGGGTGCAGCCGAGCGGAAACTGCCAAAGCCGTGCCGGCTGGAATGAACGGATTATCGGGGATAAAACCCCGCCTAAACTCACATCCGTACCATGCTGGACCAATTCAAGAAGGGATGGAAACGGACTGGGAACATTTCTGTGATGATTTATTTACAGCAAATGAAGACACAAGGCAAGACTTAACGCGAATATGCAATAAATATTTACAATGATCCAAAAACACTTATTCAGTTCTACTTAAAGACGAGCCCACACGCAGATACACACACAAATGAAAATAAACCGAGAGTTCTTTATTGGACCCTCACAGCCGAGGAGAGAGACAAGCTGGGGGCCAGAGTTCGGATGGGTACCTGGCCGTCGGAGAAAGGGGTACTCCATGCTGCAGCACCTGACAATGGTCGCTGGTTTGGTCCCCAGTCGCACGTGTGGGACTTGAGGTTCGTGGCGGAGCTCAGGTGGTGAATGGTGGGGGTCCACAGAGGGGGGGTCGGGGTCGCTCTTTCCTTCCTTGTAGAGGGCCAGCAGAGACACGTTCGCCGCCTCGACGACCTTCTGCTCAACCCTTGTGACAACCCTTGTAACAACCACTGTTACCACCCCTTCGTAACAGCAAAAACCCACCAAAACTCTGCTCTCAGAGAATGCTCGGGGATTTTTATGGACCTCCCTCAGCGGGGAGGGGCCTTGGTGAACACACCTCGCTGTCCGCCTTTGATTGGACAGGGTCCCATGGCATACCTTTCCGGGGCGGGGTTTCAGCCTTGTTTGGAGAAAGCCGACCCTCCCCTCCGCGTGTGTTCGCGAAAGGTCGTGGTGGTGAAACTGCCTCGAACATCCTCGGGAATCCGTTTCAGGTAAAGGTACACTGTGGCCCGCGAACCGAGGGCTGCAAGCGCGATGGTACCGTGGATCGTAATGGGCCGAGGGGTCATGCAGATGAGATGGTTGTTAGATGTAATAACCTAACGAAAAGAAATCGCAATGCACGCCTTTGATTCTCCCACGAGACAATAGGAAGGGGTTCTGACGACACACATACTTAATGACATAACTGAATTTTGGGACATCTGGATGTTGAATGCTTATTGTTTCCAGATCCGTAACAATATATATATATATATATATATATATATATATATATATATATATATATATATATATATATATATATATATATATATATATATATATATATATATATATATATATAAATATTGTTACGAATTTAGAATTCAATTGCACACAACATACAGGTTCCCTTCGTCAGCTATGTCGATAAGTGCATGTTCCCTAGATAGCTCACCTTCCATTGTTTAAATGTTTTGAAATCGATTAGATGCGCTGCGGATCGATTTAATAGTTGGGGAGCGAACAATGGAGACGTCCTTCTCCCTCTTCTGCGAAGAGGAAGAAGAACCCTGCCATCCCATGACGTCAACAACTCCCTCCCACCCGTGGTTGAGCGGGGGGTGGATCACGAGGGCATGAGTCACGCCGGGTGTGGGGGAGGGGGTGGGAAGGATAAAGGGGATATCCTTTCTTTGTTCGTGTGGGAGTCCCGAGGTAGGGCTGAGTTCGTGGGCTGAGTTTGTGGGAATCCCGTGGCAGAGTTCGTGGGGGAGTCCCATGGCAGAGTTCGTGGGGGAGTCCTGTGGCAGAGTTCGTGTGCTGAGTCCCGTGGGAGGAGTAAGCTTTTTTGCTTCGGAGAGAGCAGTCGTTCAGCAGGTCATCGGGTCCTGCTGAACGCTTGATTGGCTTGAGGCCTTCGGAAGCTTTTTGCTTCGGCTGGCTCAGTGAGCTTCGGCTGCTGCTTTGTTTCGGAAGGAACTTGAGCCGGTTGTTCGGCTTGAGCTGCGAGTGGAGGCTTCTTCCTCTTCTTCTTGGTTCGTGGAGCTTTTTGTTCTCCATTTTGTTTCCCGGTTTGGTGCGACGCATCGGCCTCTTCTTGGAGTTGGATCCTCGGGGAAGCGACGCATCGACAGGAAGGATCGGCGCCTCGTCTGACCGGCACGTGTTCAGAAGCGCGGGAGGATTCGCGGGAGCTCGGGAAGGATCGCGGCTCACGGTGATTTGGATCCAGCTCGCTCTCGCTGGAGCCCGGGTCCGGACAAGTTGAAGACCACACGAGGTGGAAAAGTTCGAGTTAGGCTCTGAGTTTCAGCTCACCTGTCCTCCGAGCTGGAGCTCGTGATTAAAGGCCTCAGCCGCCATTGTGTGTGTGTGTGTGTGTGTGTGTGTGTGTGTGTGTGTGTGTGTGTGTGTGTGTGTGTGTGTGTGTGTGTGTACGTGGGCCCGTCTAATAAGTAGGAACTGCTGTTAAGTGTAAATCACTGTACATAATAAGTAGACGGTTGTAGTTCTTTTGTCGTGCTTTTGTTGCTTGTATAATTGCATACGTGTTTTGTCTTATTTAATTGCATGAGTGTTTCATTATAATAAATGTCCTTGTGTGAATGTAAACCTGCTCGTTGCGCCCATTGCCTCATTGACTGAACATTTCGTGTGTTGGGAGTTAGAAAGCTGTTGGTTTGCCGTAATAGGGGGACATTTGGACCGATGGTTCTCGGCGATTACGCCGCTCGGAATCGCGCACGGACAAGCTCGCCTCGGCGGTTTGTTCCGTACGAGTTCCGTCGAGGGTGGAATACCCCGGTAGTTGGATCACGTGGGTATTTAGGTACATTGAAGATTGGCAATCGACCCGACCCCACGTGATCTGCCGATTGGCGTATTTCGGTTCTTGCACAAGGACCCGTCGCTCGGAGTTATCCGGGCTGCGATCTATATTCCGGGCGATCGGACGGGCTGACTCGACTTGCGGCTCCGTTCAGAGCGGTCAGTTGGCGGCCGACCCCCCGGCCCAGTAACATTTGGTTGTCAGGAGTGCGATTCGGCCCCCTCCGCCTCCGTAGCACAATTCACGGAGTCGGATCAGGGGTATACGGAGCAAACTCCCCCGTGTCCCCAAATTACGGACGTTATAAATTTTATTCCCAGCGCGTAAAATGTTCAGCCAAGGCGAGCATGGGCAGGAGGGATTAGGAATGGATTTGGAAATGTTAGAATCTATGGCTCAGGACGAAATGACCATGCAGGACACTCGCATTATGCAGGTTGACTATTCCCCGCAAATAAATGCAGAGTCCGCAATGGGCGCAGCGGCGGGGGCCGCGGTGTATGACACCTCCCCTCCCCTCCTCCGTCAAAATCCCTCCTCAGTCCCCGGCGGATCCGCGCCCGATAATGGCGAAGTGACTGCCACGTGGTTATTGGACGCAAGAGACATGTTCGAGGCGTTGATGGGAAAAATGTAGACAAATATACAAAGCAAAATGAAGGAAGAGATGAAAGAAATGACTTCCGTTTCCGGTTTTGGAGCAGCAAGAGGTCTCCTTCGGGGCTCCCTGCTGACGTTCTCAAAGCTAAGTTTCCGGTTGTTATTTGTCCCGTTTTAACTGTTTAATTTTCTCACCTACATGTTACTGTGTGTTGCTAGTTCGGTTTTGTTTCAAAAATCGTGCTATTTTGTGAGTATTTTTGTCGACGTTCTTACCTGTGCTTGAGGCCTAGGCCTAGACTTGAGGCCTACCGGTTCCACTCGGTGTTCGATCGTTTTTTTTTGTTTGTTTGTTTTTTCTCCCCATTACCTTCAATTTCTATCCTCCCCATTACCTTCAATTTTGATCCTCCCCACTTTCCAAACATCCCCCATTCTCCCAACTAATCTCTTTCTTATCTCAAAAAAAAAAAAATACCCTACAACTACAACAACAACAACAACAACAACAACAACAACAACAACAACAACAACAACAACAACAACAACAACACACTCACCTTCTTCCGATTTTGCTTCTTCTTCTTCCTCTTAACTTCCTCCTCGTCTTCTTCCTCGATTTTTTTTCTTTTACACTTCCATGACCTAATCTGTTGAACTCTCTCATACATTAATATTAACAAAAAAAAAAAAAAAAATATATATATATATATATATATATATATATATATATATATATATATATATATATATATATATATATACATATATACATATATATACCCAACAACAACAACACGCTCACCTTCTCCCGATTCTTCTTCCTCTTAACTTCCTCCTCGTCTTCTTCCTCGATTTTTTTTTTTTTACACTTCCTTGACCTAAATGTTGAACTCTCTCATACATTATTTTTAACAACAAAAACGATCTTATAATGCTTCATCTTCCTCTCTCACACATGTGGTACTCTTTACTGTTTCACAATGCACTACTCTTCTGCTATTTTAACAGACTGCTCTCATTTTGACCTCTCCTTCATTCCTTGCCTAAAAAATCCAACGATTACAGCGCGTCTTCTCTCCATGCTCTGAATTCGCCTTCATTGCATCCATCAAGAATTGTGTTAAATCGCATCTCTGACCTAAAACTTTTAAAAACCACAGTTTGCCATGGATGTTCGCTTTCCATCAACCATTCTTTTTTTCCAACTTCAGTGCCAACTCACCCCCTCACCCCTCACTCTCACTCTCAAAGCAACCATCGCACTCTTCTCGCTCCAAGCCTCCCTCCCACCTCTCTCAAAAATTCCCCCTCACCTTTCTCCCACCTTTCATCCCCCTCACTCTTCCTTCTCAAAGTTGCCCCCTCTCTCATCCACCAACCTGCCTCCCTCCACTGCCCTCTCACCTCCATCTCTTCACTTCACCTCCTCAAATCCTCAACTGCCTTCTTCCTTGTCTCTTGTCCCCCCTCTCCCCCAGCACCACAGAGCCTTTTCTCCTCCTCATTCGGCCTCCTCCCCTCGTTATTCTGCAATACCCCACACTCCTTCAGCAACCCTCCTTACCTGCCCCCTCGTCCCTTGTCCTACCCTCCCCCTCCCCCTCCACCTCCTGCACCCAAAGCCTCCTCCCCTTGCTCTTCATTAAAAGTGTGGACCTCAAATATCCGGGGCCTTCGCTCAAACCTTTCAGATCTTTCCATACAGGTTGCCACTGACAAACCAGACATTATCTGCCTAACAGAAACTTTCCTCTCCCAAGACGTGTCTGACTCCCAAGTATCTCTCCCTGGCTACTCCCCCTTACGGTATGACAGACCTGAGCCTCGTCCTGGTGGAGGTGTTGCTCTCTTCATCAAAGACTCTATTCCTCACTCTCCATGCACTGCTCTCACTCCCCCACACCCCCAGGAATACCTCTGGCTTCGGCTTCCCTCCACTCCCACCTCATGTTTATATGTGTACTGTACCGTCCACCGAACAGTGATGACTCCATCTACACCTCACTATCCGAAAACATGGACCATCTTCTATCTTCTCATCCAAACTCTCTCTTCCTCTTATGTGGTGACTTCAATTGTCATCATGCCAGTTGGCTAGGTGTGGGTACCTCTCTCACCTGCCATGGCACCTCAGCAAAAGCTTTCTGCGACTCATTGGGACTGACTCAATCGGTCAACTTCCCGACCCGGATCTCAACCAATGGTACTCCATCTCTTCTGGATCTGGTTTTGACAAATTTCCCTGACAATATCTGCTGCTCTTCCTTCGCTCCAATTGGTTCTTCTGACCACGTCCTTGTCAAAGTGGACATCTCTCTGGCTGTTATCAGAGAACCACCTCACCGCCGTCGAGTCTGGCATTTCACTCAAGCCGACTGGCAGGGTCTCCGAGCAGCCATCAAACTTACAGACTGGTCTCCTATCACTACTTTCTCAAACATCAACTCATCCTGGGAATTCTTTCAAAGAAACTTGCTCTCCCTCATGCACAGATTTATCCCCTCTCGTCTTCAGTTGTCTTACCCTTCCTTCCGCCCTTGGTCCACTGAAGCTTGTGGTGAGGCAGTTGTCCTGAAACAACTTGCCTTTGCCTCATGGAAAGCAAACCCAACTGAGGGCAATCTCAGTTCTTTCCACAAAGCTCGGAACAAGTGTGTATCTACCCTCAGGAGAGCCAGAAAACAACATCTTTCTCATCTCAAGTCTGAACTCTCAAACCTCTCTCCCTCCTCAAAATCCTGGTGGCGTTTAATCAAATCTGTTTCTGGTGTATGTTCCCCCTCCATCCCCTCCCTTACCTCAAATGGCCGCACTGCTGATTCCACACGTGATAAAGCTGAATGTCTAAACTCGGTGTTTGCAGCTAAATCTTGTGTCCTAAACCCATCACTATCTCCACCCACTTTACCCAGTCGCACCCAACTGTCCCTGGACTCTGTATCCTTTTCTCCTGACAAGGTGGAGAGCTTGCTTTCAAACCTCGAGTCAGATTCTGCAACCGGTCCAGACGGCATCAGCCCACGTGTCCTCAAAGCCTGCTCTTCTGCTCTTGCTCACCCTCTCTCTGTTCTATTCACCCTCTCATTTGCACAAGGTCATCTGCCATCTGCTTGGAAATCTGCTAACATCACTGCCCTGCATAAAAAGGTGCAAAAACAGATCCCTATAACTACAGACCAATCAGCCTTCTCCCAATCATCAGCAAGGTGATGGAATCCATCATCGCTTCAGATATGAAATCCTTCCTCTTCTCCAATGGCTTGATTTCCAATCATCAATTTGGTTTCAGACCAGGTCACTCTACCCTGGATATGCTGCTTCTGCTCTCCCATCAATGGATGGAGGTCCTCAATGCCAGACAGGAAATCCGAGCCGTATCCCTGGACATATCACGTGCTTTTTGACACAGTCTGGCACCCTGCCCTACTCACCAAACTCTCTTCCCATGGTATTCAAGGCCATCTCCACTCATGGCTCGCAGACTTCCTCTCCTGTCGCAGTCAACGTGTGGCCCTAAATGGAGTTCTTTCATCCCCTCTTCCTGTGCAGGCTGGAGTTCCTCAAGGTAGCGTTCTGGGCCCTGTTCTTTTTCTGGTTTTCATCAATGATCTCTCGGACTCTCTGGAAAATCCTCTATTTCTCTTTGCCGACGACTCCACCCTCTGCCGTACCATCTGTCATCCCTCAGACCAGCAAGCAGCAGCTTCTTCGCTCACTGCAGATCTGGATAAAATCACAAACTGGTCCAACACGTGGAACATGTCTTTCAATCCAGACAAATCTCACACTCTCACTATGTCTCTTCGAAAGGACCGTTTACAAACCCCCCCATCCACTTTCTCAACAATCCTCTGGAAGAAGTCTTTTCTTTCAAGCTTCTAGGTCTCACTATCTGCCATGACCTTTCCTGGGAAAGTCACATTTCCAACCTCGCCTCAAAAGCCAGTCGCCGACTGGGAATCCTCCGTCGTGCTGAGTCCTTCCTCGGCTCTCTTGAGCTCCTGACCACTTACAAAGCTTTTGTCCGTAGCCTGATGGAGTACTGCTCTCCCCTCTGGGCTGGTGCTCCTGCCTCCCACCTTTCTCGGCTTAACGCTGTCGAAACCAGGGCATTTAAGATCATCGGCATCTCCCGCAATGAAGCTGAGTCTTTGGGCCTCTCACTCAATCACCGCAGGTTGGTCGGTGGTCTTTCTGTCTTCTACCGACTCCTCTCCAGCCTTGCCCCCCCTGCTCTCTCTGCGATTTGTCCCCACCACATTTCCACAGGGCGCTCAAGGTCCGCCAACAACCCCCTTCTGGTAAAACTACCAAAATCACGAATCACTGCTCATCTTCACTCTTTCATTCCTCTTTTTTCCCGCCTTTGGAATAAACTTCCTCACTCTATTCTTTCCCATTCTTCCCTCCAGGCTTTCAAAACAGCTGTTCACCACCACCTCTTATCTTCCCCCATCCAAATCCTCGATCTTTTCTACCCCCGATAATCCACCCAAGCCCACTTCCTTCATTTCTCCTGCTTTCCTTCCTGAAAGTCCCTGAAATGTCCATCTTCTCTTCGCCATGTTCCCCATCCCATCCCCATCCCTCTCCCTTCCACAGTTCACCTAATGTGTCTGTTCCCCACTGTTTTGTCCCTTCCACTCCCGCCCGTCTTGTCTCATGCCTCCTTGCTGTGAGTTGTGTGTTTGCTCTCATACGAGCCTCGACCAAGGTATACAAAAAAAAAAAATGCGGGGTGAAATGCAGAGCACGGGGCTGGATATCCAGGCTGGGCAAAAGGCAGTAAGTCTGGGCATAAGAGGCATAATGGCGCCTGCACGTGGCGAGATACGGGCAGTGGAGTGCAAAATGGCGGCGCCACGTGGCAGAGGCACCGAACCAGCGAGCGAGCTGAGGGAGAGTGTGGATTGTGTCGGCTCCGCGGTGGAGGACAAAATAATTTGGGAGACGCGTTGGGCGAGACTCGTGCAGGTGACGGAAAAAGTGACGGTGACACAGAGGGAAAAATTAAATGAGGTGACTGAGACATGCAGGACGAGACACGTGGAGCTGACTGAGAAATGCACGGAGACGCAGGAGACAAAGGAAGGAATACCAGAGCCACGGGGAATAGAACAGGAAACAGAGACGAAAAGCCAGGAAGAAACGGAAATAATAAACGAGGTGACTGAGATAAAGCAAGTGGAGGAGAAACTACAGGTAATTGACGAGCACACACAGGTAGGGATAGTGAGAGACAATGGGGTTGAGCTGGGGGACTGTTTTGTAACCCGGTGCGAGCAGCAGGATAGCCTCCTTCAGGAACGAGGTGAGGGACTGTGCCCCCTTGAGGCGGATCGCGACGAGGAGAGTCCGGTCGAGCCTTGCGAGGTAAAGGGGGCGAGTGCTGTGAATGGGTGCACGCGGAGCTTGGGGGTTATGGAAACCCCGGGACCCCTTGAGGTGGTGCTAATTCCCAGTGTGGTTGTTCCGGTGTGTGTAGTGTCGAAATGTGTGTTTGCGAGTGTGCCGAAATGCGTGCTTTCCAGCACGCATGGTGTGGATGAAGCACCGTGTGTGGATGAAGCACCGTGTGTGGATGAAGCACCGTGTGTGTATGAAACACCGTGTATGTATGAAACACCGCATATGACAGGAACCACGTGTGCGAGGGAAACAGCACGTGTGAGTGAAACGGCATGAGTGAGTGACGCACGGTATGTGAGAGACAGCATGTGTGAGGGCGCTGTGTGTAAGGGAGATGACAGTCTGTATGCGGGAGAACGCAACCGCATCCCCATGTCCGAGTGCCATGGTGGAGTGTGTGAGCGTCATGGCACGCAGGAGAGTGTGCGTTGAACGGCGACGGCGACGGGACCAGATGAAGGACAAGGGCCGAGTCGCGGCCGTAGCTGAATTGAGAACCATGCCGGGTTTGCAAAGCAGCGAGCGCGGGGTCCATGCTGTGCTACGCACAAGGCCGTCGCGTGCGCGGCTGCGCAGGTGAAACCTAGTCCAGAAACGCCAGCGGTGGATGTTAGCCGATCCCGCGGATGGCCAGAAGCTAGGCTGGATTCGGAATTTGGACCGGATGGGTTCTCCACACGAGCAAGTTTGTAAAGCTCCGACGAGCAGAGCACATGTGTTCGCGTGGGGAACCCCTCGAAACGCGGGGCTTGCTTTGAGATGCGCAGAGTGACGTCATGGCTGCACGTGTGTTTGGAATCCGGCAGAAGGGAATTCCTGCCGGATGGTACCGTCCAAGAGGGACGAGGTACGCGGGGCGCAAGCAGCTGCCATGACGTCACGGAAAAAAGAGCGCGGCTGTGAATTGCCGCGCTGGTGGTGCGCATTATTAAAAAAAAAAGTTGAGAAAAGCAAGCCTCGCTTCGGGTGAACAGGATTCCCAGGCAAGGGGTGGAAGACCTCCTTGTTTGAAGGCACAGGAAGTACTAGTTAGGGGGATGGCATAGCGATAGTTAGACCGGCTTCATGGGGACATGGGTTGTACCTCATGGAGCCCGTGGAATGGATTAGTTAGAGGGATTTCAGTTTAGATTTAGGAAATGGGAATTGTTGGATTTTTGGAGACACGGACAGACTGGAAATGTGTAGTGGAGACGTAGCTTAGCTACGTAGAGTAACTGGAACGCGCATGAGTTTTAAGGGATGACGAGGGAGCACGAGTTTGTCAGGGAATTTAGTTAGAAAGATGGCAGTGTGGAGTGTTGTTGTTAGTTGCGAAATGGAAAGTGTGTGAGGAATGAGTGTAGGACAGTGAGCCCAAGTACGCGAGTGGAGCGAATGTGGTATGCATGGTGCGAATGACTGGTTGGGGGGAGGAGTGATTCCCACCCAAGAGACCCCGGGGTCAGTTTAATGTTTAGTTAGTGGATAGTTAAATTTACTAAAAGGAGGTCGTTTTGTTGTTGGTGTCGAGAGAAGGCACAAAACCCGTTTGGAGGGGTGCAAGAGTTCATGGACCGGCTGGAAGCGTGGCTGTGGAAAGGTGAGTATTTGATTAGTGGGCACCCCAGGCACCGGACGAGTCGGCCAGAGTAGGCCAAGGGCCCAAGAGGGGCCGGGATAGTGTAGTGGGCACGGGCGACCCGTCGGAAACGGGACCCGTAGCGCCAGAATGCCACCGGGGCAGTGTAGTGGGCACGGGCGACCCTCGGAAAGGGGCCCGGGGAATCAACACGCCACCAAATAAGTAGGAACTGCTGTTAAGTGTAAATGACGGTACATAATAAGTAGATGGTTGTAGTTCTTTTGTTGCTTGTATAATTTCATACGTGTTTTGCCTTATTTAATTGCATACGTGTTTCATGATAATAAATGTCCTTGTGTGAATGTAAACCTGCTCGTTGCGTCCATTCCCTCATTGACTGAACATTTCGTGTGTTGGGAGTTAGAAAGCCGTTGGTTTGCCGTAATAGGGGGACATTTGGACCGACGGTTCTCGGCGATTACGCCGCTCGGAATCGCGCCCGGACAAGCTCGCCTCGGCGGTTTGTTCCGTACGAGTTCTGTCGAGGGTGGAATACCCCGGTAGTTGGATCACGTGGGTATTTAGGTACATTGAAGATTGGCAATCGACCCGACCCCACGTGGTCTGCCCATTGGCGTATTTCGGTTCTTGTACAAGGACCCGTCGCTCGGAGTTATCCGGGTGGCGATCTATATTCCGGGCAATCGGTCGGGCCGACTCGACTTGCGGCTCCGTTCAGAGCGGTCGGTTGGCGGCCGACCCCCCGGCCAGTAACAACATATATCTTGTGACCACAAGCTCCACTACATCCAAGCCTTTCCCGAAAAAATCCTCTATGCGTTATCCTATTATACAGCGAGACAGTTTTCCCGGAAGATTTTGCGGTGATAGCGAAACAAAATGGTTCAGGTCTTGTTGAGAGTGGTTCCAAGAAGCAGTTCATGCTGGAAATAAAATATTTAAACCACATTAAGTTAATATTAGTGTCAAATTTAGGGCGTTTTGCTACGGTGGCGGCCATCTTGGATTTCAGGCCGTGAGAATGCTCAGAAAAAATGCCACCCTGATTTTTTTTTCACGTTGAAAGGATCATCTAACAAAATCAAGTGAGTTTTTGCTTAAAAAAAAAAATACACAAATCCTTTTTTTTCATGACAAATATGCCAACACTAACCTCCCCCCCCCCGATGTGTGTGTGTGTGTGTGTGTGTGTGTGTGTGTGTGTGTGTGTGTGTGTGTGTGTGTGTGTGTGTGTGTGTGTGTGTGTGTGTGTGTGTGTGTGTGTGTGTGTGTGTGTGTGTGTGTGTTTTTTTTTTCCAGGTGGCAATAAAATCTTTTCACTCAAACACACTTTTATCTTTTTGCACAAGTGTCAAGTTTCCACCGTCCTGGTTCTTTTGAAACACCCATTGCACAAGAGATAAGACATTTCATTCATTAATTGTTGCTCCCCCTTTTTTCCCTGACGATGAGATCCCGCACCTCGACTCATCACATGGTACTCCATCGATTAATTACGTACAAAATCACCTCGACGTCACGGGAGAAGGTCACGTTCATTGGCCGAGAGCTTTATCGCATTCCATTCAACGGAGAAACAAACAGTCGTATGAAAGCACGGTGCTTGGCACGAAAGGAAGGGATGTACCGCGGGTACCACAAGTTGCCACAGGGAAGCAAAGCACGTGATACTCGAACTCACAGAGATGAACCTTTCTTACCTCCTCTTCTGCGTTGCCTCCTCGTAAATTGCCGACTGCGTTCGAGGCGATCACGTGTTCGGTCCGAGTCTGCGAAATCTCGCGAGAATTCACACTCGGAACGGGTTCTCGTTTCGAATTTTCCAGCCGTCATCCCGTTCACGGTTCACAGAGAATGCCAGATTTGCCGTGAGAACTCACGGGGTGACGGCAACGCACTTTCACCTTTCGATTTGATCAAAGGATTTTCATTTCTCCTCAACATGAATCTTTTTGTCAACAATTCACTTGGTCCACATCGATGTCCGAATTAATATCCTCGTCATGAAGTTTTAACGTCGAGCGATCCAGAAGAATGGCGCGTTCGGTGGTTGTTGCGATGACCACTCAGTGTTGTGCTTCACCGATCAGCTTGCTATCGCTTACCAAGCCAGCCGTTCCGTTTGAGTGCTTAAGCCGCTTGGGGAGCGTTCGACGAGCTGATTGGTCGTGGGGCACACTTCAGAGTGACAATGTCGTTGTAGTAACTATTGTTTAAGAATGTGGTTATTGAAGGTTATATCATCATGAGTTTCCGTAGTGTAGTGGTTATCACGTTCGCCTCACACGCGAAAGGTCCCCGGTTCGAAACCGGGCGGAAACATTTTACCACAATGATCATTAATTTCACTTTCAATGGATCAAAGTTTTTCCTGAATGGCGCTTCAACGATTGTCCGGATGATTGCGATATTTCTGTTCATGCGTGCCCGTACGTGCGTGGCCATACGTGCAAAAAAAAAAAGAATAAAAAAAAAAATTTGTGACGTTCATCGTGACGTCATAGCACCATGCCCTGTCATTGGTTTGGTAAATCAATGGCCAGAACTTGGGAACCACTTGTCCGATTCATATGAAACCTTGAAAAGGCACATCCACAGGGCCCCAGAAATATAACTGGCAAGTTTCAATGAGATCAGACGAGTGGTTGTCGAGAACAGCAGTCGCAGACACACAGACACACACACCCAGATTGCTGGAATTATTGGTTCACGAGTCAGTAAGTGACCACTATATTCGTTATGTGTGTGTGTGTCTGTCTGTCTGTCTGTCCTGAGCAGAGCTCCGTAGGTTTTGATCCGATCTTGATAAAATTTGGGTGCGAGGTTTGTATCATGATCAAGTTGTGTTTTCCGGAGAATGTGCGTGCTGCCCCCATTATGGGCGGAGCCACGCCCAAAAAACATGTTTTTAGGGGGTAGCCGGTTTCAAGTTACATATTCTCCGAGGGGGTTTGTCGAATCTGGCAGGAGTTTCGGTATTTGGTTAGCCCAATGGCACCTACATAGCCCCACGGAGCTCCATTTTTCATTTTCGTCCCAAGGTCAAGGTCACAAGGTCACAAGGTCACGAACTTAGAAAATGTCAAAAAAATCAATAAATTGGGCATCAAACTCTTCGGGTTTTCAACTGTTTCAAATGAAAGTTGGTATGCAAGTAGTGCTCTTTGAGTACTACAACTTTCATCATTTACGTTTTTCCCGATTCCCGCCAGTTTGCCCGTGGCGTCCCCTCGAAGGTCAAAAAATAAAAAAGGCGAACTGTGTGCATTGCTCGTGAACCATCGCCATCTCCAAACTTGTAGATCGATAATTCCATTTTTCTCCCCCCGACATTACACGTCTGTTTGCCCCAAACTTATCCTTCCGCTCAGGTCTCGTATCTCGGATCAGCCTGGTTAGGTGGGTATGAGATCCAGTATCTTGGGTCCTTACTGTAATTCACAGACCGGTATCTGTGGTTTTATATTTGGCAGTGGTCTTGGCGACGCAAATTCTCAATGTGCATGTGTATCGTGTCGCGCCCCCTCCAGGTGGGAGAGGGTATTACAAGTGTCCACCATTTACAGTCCACTATTACCTGTCCCCACATTTTCCAGTGCTGTGAGGGGTTTTTAATTATAAGTAGTAGTCTTTCACAGTTTATTTTTCTGTTTCATACCTCTCTTTATTGCTGTTTCCCCTTTTAATACCCCTTCATCCCTCAACCCTATGTTTCTCTTCATTTTTAGGGCATGAGTTGCCTGCCTTCATGTTCACGAAAAACCAGCAGCTGCTGACTTTGATCCGGTTTGAAGGTTTGGCAAATGGCTGTCACGCCCTGATCGCTAGTCATTGTCTGTGTGGGTGGGAGAACTTTCAGTTCTATACCAGGTAACACTCGCCTCAAGCGGGGCAGCCCCTCACCAATAGGTATCCTGGTCAGTCTGTGTCTTCTGTCTGGTCTGAGCCAACCGGACGAGGTCAAAACTCGAAAAGAGTGATAATAATGTCAGGCTTATGAAAAAGGAAAAAGCATCCAGTGTCAGAATGAGTCAGTATGTTTTGTGAAGTGGTTATAAAGCTGTTTTTAAAAAGTGTAATTCCTCGAGATGTATGTGTTGTAAAGCTTGTAGATCTTGTGAAACTTTTGTTTGTCGTGTGACATGTAAGACGTTTGTTGTTGTTTGTGAATGTTTGTTGGGAAGTAGATCAAAGTACATGATTTATCTTTTCACTTGTGGAGATTGTGGATTGCAATATGTTGGTAAAACTTCTCAATATTTACATCAACGTATGAATGGACATAGGTCTGCTGTATCATCTGGTATTAAGGTATTCTAAAGGATAATTCTAAAGGGTAATTCTCGAGGGTAGTTCTGAAGGGAGATTCTAAAAAGTGATACCAAAGTGTAATTCCAAAGGGTAATTCTAAATGGTAATTCAAAAGGGTAGTTCCAAAGTGTAATTCTAAAGTGTAATTTAAAAATTAATTTTAAAGGATAATTCTGAAGGATAATTCTAAAGGGTAATTCTAAAGGGCAATTCTCGAGGGTAGTTCTGAAGGGTGATTCTAAAAGGTAATTCTAAAGTGTAATTCTAAAGCTGGACTAAAGTGTAATTCCAAAGGGTAATTCTAAAGGGTAATTCTAAATGGTAGTTCAAAGGGGTAATTTTGAAGGATAATTCTAAAGAGTAATTCTAAAGGGTAATTCTAAAGGGTAATTCTAAAGGATCATTCTAAAGGGTAATTCTCGAGGGTACTTCTGAAGGGTGATTCTAAAAGGTAATTCGAAAGTTGGACTAAAGTGTAATTCTAAAGGGTAATTCTAAATGGTAGTTCAAAAGGGTAATTTTGAAGGATAATTCTAAAGGATAATTCTAAAGGGTAATTCTAAAGGGTAATTCTCAAGGATAATTCTAAAGGATAATTCTAAAGGATCATTCTAAAGTGTAATTCTAAATGGTAATTCAAAAGGGTAATTTTAAAGGATAATTCTAAAGGATAATTCTAAAGGGTAATTCTCAAGGATAATTCGAAAGGGTAATTCAAAATGGTGATTGTAAAGGGTAATTCTTGAGGGTCGTTCTGAAGGGTGATTCTAAAAAGTAATTCTAAAGTGTAATTCTAAAGTGTAATTCTAAAGTGTAATTCTGAAGTGTTATTCTAAAGGGTAATTCTAAATGGTAATTCAAAAGGGTTGTTCTAAAGTGTAATTTTAAAGTGTAATTAAAAAGGGTAATTCTAAAGGATAATTCTAAAGGGTAATTCTAAAGAGTAATTCTAAATGGTAATTCAAAAGGATAGTTCTAAAGGGCTCCAGAGGATCATTCTAAAGGGTTCTAAAAGAAAATTCTAAAGGGTAATTCTTAAGGATAATCCTAAAGCATAATTATAAAGGGTAATTCTAAAGGGCTCAAGAGGATCATTCTAAATGGTTCTAAAAGAAAATTCTAAAGGCTCTAAAGGGTAATGCTAAAGGGTTCTTATGGGTGATTCTAAAGGGTTCTAGAGGGTAATTCTAAAGGAATCAACAGGGTAATTCTGAAGGATACTACTAAGGGTAATTTTAAAGGACTCTAAAGGGTAATTCTCAAGGGATCGAAAGGGTAATTATAAGGGGTTCAAATGGGTAATTTTAAAGGGTAACACTAAAGAGTTATAAAGGGTAATTCTTAGGGGGAAATTCTAATGAGCTGGAAAGGGTAATTCTACAGGGTTCTAAAGAGTACTCAAAAGGGTAATTCGAAAGGGTATTTCAGAAAGGCTATTTAAAAGGGTTCTTAAGGGTAATACTAAAGCAGGATTCTTAAAAGAAATTCTGAAGAGTAACACTAAAGGGTAACACTCAAGAGTGTTTCTAAAGTGCAATTCCAAATGATAATTCTAAACGGTTCTGAAGACTAATTCAAAAGGGTACTTCGAAAGAGTAATACTCAAGGGTTCTCAAAAGTAATTTGAAAGGGTAATTCTAAAGGGTTGTAAAGGGTAATTCTAAAGGGATCTTGAGGGTCATTCTAAAGGGCTCTAAAGGTTCATTCTAAAGTGAAATTCTAAAGGGCAATTCTAAAGGCTCTAACGGGTAATCAGCTTGAGAGTTGTAAAGGGTAATTCTAAAGGGTAATACTAAAGGGTCCAACAGGGTAATTGTAAAGGATACTACTAATTCTAATTCTAAAGGGTTCCAAAGGGTAATTCGAAAGGGCTGTCGATGGTAATCGCAAATGGTTCTAAATGGTAATTTTAAAGGCTAATTCTAAGGGATTCTAAAGGGTTCAGAAAGAACCCAAACAAGAAAATATACCATCAGAGATGGGGAATCCCCCACCATTGAATGAAAAAGGTCATACATATTCCAGATAATGAGGGAGGTGAATTGGAAACAAGACACCATTTGGTCATCATCTCGAAAAAGTTCCCCAGGGGTGAGGAACGTAGTAACCAAAAATAATTGAAATCAGATAAGCGGTTTTCCATTTATTACAAAAAACATTTTTTTCAAGATGGCCGTCCTCGTCTGCCATCTTGGATCCGGCCACGCCCAAAATCAATAGAGTTCATCCTTTTCAGGTGGTACATGTGTGACCCAAATTTCAAATCGATATAGCAAAAAAACATTTTTCTCAAGATGGCCACCCCAGTCGGCCATCTTGGATCCGGCCACGCCCAAAATCAATAGCGTTCTTCCTTTTCAGGTGGTACATGTGTGACCCAAATTTCAAATCGATATGGTGAAGAGTTTATGAGTTATCACACTCACAGCTATAAATGTTGACGTCCGGACGGACGGACGGACGGACAGCCGGACGGACAGCCAGACGGACAGCCGGACGACCTGGGTGACAACAATATCCCCCTTCCGCCACGCAGCAGGGGAGAAAAAGCAAAGATGCAGGCATCAGGAGTTACCTGGATAAGATTCACATTTCAGCTGCTGCTCCTCTACCCTCAAACCCATTCAGGCACAGGCAAGTGAGGGTTATTAAATAAAAATAAAAAAACATAAAAAAAGAACCCACATCAAAAAATCAAATCATTCTGGCTGCCACACCATATGTCCGATCAAGTTGAAATTTAAAACATATATTTCCATCTCTACTAGATCATAAATGTGAAGTTTGACGTCGATTGATTAAGTGGTTCCAGAGAAAACATTATTTAATATTTTCTTTAATCCAATATGGCTGCCAAACCATGTGACCTATCAATTATTCCTGAACAAAGTTATACAGCCATGGCTTGTGGATAACTTGTGTGAAGTTTCCCCTCAATCTGTCGAGCCATTCTGGAGAAGAAGCATTTTATAGGTTTTAGGGTAAATCCAATATGGCTGTGAAACCATGAGACCAATGGCATGACATGTGTGAACATTTTGTTCCTCATGGACAGGTGGTCATACGTGTACAGTTTCGCCTCACTCTGTTCAGTCACTTCAGAGAAGATTTTTTCTTTTCTTTTTTTAGTGCCGCATATGTGTTTATATTTATTTTGTAGTGCATTTTGTTAAAAAATATACCAGCGTACGAAAAAGATTTTAAAAAACAAAAAGGAATAAAACCCCCACACACCCATAAAAATACAGACTTTAAAAT
Source organism: Eptatretus burgeri (assembly GCF_056783735.1). Taxonomy (NCBI): domain Eukaryota; kingdom Metazoa; phylum Chordata; class Myxini; order Myxiniformes; family Myxinidae; genus Eptatretus; species Eptatretus burgeri. Next base: position 47,505,181 of record NC_140962.1, read on the forward strand.
GGTGTTAATGCAGGATTTTGTTCTTCCCACACCGAAGCCAGTATGCTGATGGCGTTTCCCTGCTGGACAGCCAAGCTCAGTCACTGCTTGAACCAGACCAGTTTCCATATATCACCTGTGGATACAACAAGCCTTCCACCGATATCACCGATGATGTTGGATGTAGATCGGTGTAACACTTCCATTGTTTCGATGGCAATTGGTTCGAATAAATAAGTTTGGCTGAGGCCGGCGTAGTTATTACGTTTCAGAACTTCCGCTTCGGTGGCAACCGCTCCAGTTGTTGAGACTGTATTGTAAACACGTGATTTGACGAAAGTGTCGACACAATTGCAATCCCAGGTTCGGCTTTTCCCATTGTTGTATGGGACAATGGTCAAGCCATCCGGGCAGGTGTTTTAACCAAGGTCTACACAAAGGGGTTCCAGGACAGATGGTATCCTTGCCCCATAAAGGACACGTTAGACCACGTCGTTAAAGGCCGGATGTCTAAAAGATCGACCAGCACTAAACGGCATGACTGACCATGGTGCCCAAGTGTATCCATCATACTGGCGCATTGACATTTATGCCGCTCACAGACTGATGCTCCAACTCATAGTGCAACCGCAACCCGTAAAGACTCAGGGTCAAGCTGTTTCCAAAGAGGGAACAGGGACTACGTGAAGCCACATCCCGCTTTCTTTAGTGGCTGCGGCCAAAAGACGGGCTCTGGTGACCTGATCCACATTGTTCAACAGGCTGACAAAAGACACTCTTGCCGCCTCAACATCCCATGCTTTTTAGCTAAGCCGGGACAGGCCTTTGCATTCGCAAACACCAATATGGGCTGAACTCCATGGCAACACTGCTGCTGTCAACTCCTCCATTTGCGCTAAACCGCTTATGCGGGACAGAATGGCATCGACGAAGGGGCGGACTGCCAACAATGAGAAGATGAAGCCAGGAAGAGCGATATCAATAGCCCTCCCGAAACCCAGACCTCGCTGCTTAACTGGGAGCATAGCTTGCATCCAAACAGAATCATTAAAAGCAACATTACAGATTTTACGAACAGTTTTGCAAATGGTGTGGTCAAAAGCTCCCGGCTGTGCACCATTCAGGTAGGAGGCAGACTTACACAAGACATACAGGAGCTTGGGCAGAACAAAACAGTTTTTGACCAACACAAATGCTTCGTGTGCGTAAATTTGCTCCAAACGGCTCGCCATATGGATCAAGTCATCGTGCTTCTTGATAACAGCTTTAGGCGAAGGCCTTGGGGAGATCGGAGCACCAAGAAGAGTACAGTCGTTGATCAAAACGATCTTAAAATCAGGGAGCACTGCCTTAAATATGGCCTCGGTAAGCTGACAGTCATCCAGCGATGCATGGTTGAGGATGGTCAACTCGCACTTGTCAACATTGATCTCAAGGCCAATGTCGATCCACCGGGCAATGACATTCTGGAGGTCAGTCAGCACTTTCGTGGGTTCATCCCCAAACAATGCGTCATCAAGGTACCATATATTGAACTCTGATTGAACCTCCCTGGCTGTTGGGTCAGTGCCGAGGAAAAACAAGACCTGGCCCATAGGGGTCACCCTTTGAATGCCAGTTGCTGAATAAATGACCTCGTTGGCATGGAACAGATGAGAAGGCCTGGCTTCTGCCTGCCAGATGAGTGGAAAGATGCTGGGGGTGTGCCTTCATACTTCAGACAAAAACAAAGTCACACCTCAAGCAATGAAATGCATTATGCAAGTCGATCTTGAGAAAGACGCGATTAGGAGGCGGATTTGTCAAATAAAGTCTGGCAGCATGGGCAGCCGCTTTACACCCACCTTTAGTTGAATTGCCCAACTGCACAGGACGAAGCTCAGCCCCGAGGTCTTTAGAAAAAGATCAGACAGCAGCTTTGGTGATGAGACGGTGCAAAGTATTGCCCGCTTGACTTTAGAAGTCAATGAGCCTTCGAAGGAGTCTGGTGCCTCTTTATTGGGCAACCTGGAGGGGATACCAGGCTAAGGGGTCTGGTTCTTGAGGACAACATCACAAAGAAGTTTTCCAAGAGCATCAGTGAGTGACAGGGATACGAGCACCCTTGGGTACTTTACGGAGTACCCTAAAATTATTGCAACATTTCAATAAGTCGCCAATCTCAATAAGGCCACTCCTGTCGCAGCCAACATGTGGCCCGAAATGGAGTTCTCTCTCATCCCCTCTTCCTGTCCAGGCTGGAGTTCCTCAAGGCAGCATCTGGGCCCTGTTCTTTTTCTGGTTTTCATCAATGATCTCTCCGACAGTGAGACCACTCCTTGGCTATTTTCACAAGATCTTGGCTATTCGTTGTTCACCTTGGCATCTTGGTTTTCTGTAGGTTTTCTTGGCGTATATGTTTTCTATTTTCATCGCCTTTCCGAAACCTTGTGCATTCTTGGCTTTTTTCATTGGCTCACCTTGGCATTTATGAAAATGAGGAGTGGTCACATTGCTCTTCGACTTTCTGGAAAATCCTATTTACCTCCTTGCTGATGACTCCACCCTCTGCCGTACCATCTGTCATCCCTCAGACCGGCAAGCAGCAGCTTCTTCGCTCATTGCAGATCTGGGTAAAATCACAAACTGGTCCAACACGTGGAACGTGTCTTTCAATCCGGACAAATCTCACACTCTCACTTTGTGTCTCCGAAAGGACCTTTTGGAACCCCCCCCCCCCATCTAATTTCTCAACAACCCAAGAGAAGAAGTCCTTAAATTCAAGCTTCTGGGTCTCACTATCTGCCATGATCTTTTCTGGAAAAGCCAAATTTCCAACCTGGCTTCCAAAGCCAGTCACCGACTGGGAATCCTCCATCGTGCAAAGTCCTTCCTCGCCCAGCTGAGCTCCTGACCACATACAAAGCTTGCCTCCGCAGCCTGATGGAGTACTGCTCTCACCTCTGTGCTGGTGCCCCTGCCTCTCACCTTTCTCAGCTTCATGCTGTGGAAACTAAGGCATTTAGGATCACTGGTATCTCCCGCGGTGAGGCTGAGTCTTTGGGCCTCTCATCTCTCACCGCAGGCAGGTCGGTGGTCTTTCTGTCTTTTACCGTCTCCTCTCCGGTCTCACCCCCCCTCTCTGTGTGCAATATATACCCACCATATTTCCGCAGGGCGCTCAAGGTCTGCCACCAACCCCCTTCTGGTAAAACTACCAAAATCACGAATCACTGCTCACCTTCACTCTTTTTTTCTGGCTTTGGAATAAACTCTCACACTCTCTTCAATCCCATTCTTCCCTCCAGGCCTTCAAAACAGCTGTTCACCACAATCTCTTATCTTCCCCCATCCAAAACCTCGATCTTTTATACCCCTTTTAATCCACCCCAAACCCACCTCCTACAAATTCCCTGCTTTCCTTCCTCAAAGTCCCTGTAATGTCCATCTTGTATACCCCATGTTCCCCACCCCATCCCTCTCCCTTACACAGATCTCCTAATGTCTTTGTTCCCCACTGTTTTTGTCCTTCCCTGTCACGCCCCTCTTGTCTCATGCCCCCCCCCCCCCGCTGTGTGTTAACTCTCATACGAGCCTTGACAAGGTATACAAAAAAAAAGGCAGTTGGAAAACTCCAGTGGTTGGGCTGGGATAGCCAGGGATGGGGGGCGGGAGTTCAGTGCAATCCTAAGGTAGGCAGGGCATGACCAATTGGACATAAGCACTGCCACCTGGAGTGTGTCAAGTTTCAATTTTTTCCTTGGTGCGGTTTCAGATATACAGAGGTCCAATTTTTTTCCATTTTTCCAATATGGCTGCCACACCACGTGACCTATGATGTCATAATTATCATTAAAACATTCTACATGAGTAGTCACACAATGGTGAAAATTTTGTTTTAATCCAACAATCGGTTGCAGAGAAAAACACGAAAGTTCTGTGCAGACAAACAAACAGATAGACAGACAAACAAATGGACCCAAATGCAATACCCTTTGCTTTGGTGAGGGTAACAAATAAACAAACAAATGAAAAATCACTCATAGTGTCAACTTGGCAAAACAGCACAAAGTAGAATGGCACTCGGTAGAGCGCATACCTCTGACAGGTGGAACAGTTTACGTTTTGTATCCCACTGAAGGGCTGGATCCGAACCAAAATCCAATCCGCTTGTTCTTGTCACCTATCCAACTCATCCACCTTGTTTTGTCATAACTCGTCCACAACTTTTTGAGATATCATGATAAATTTAGTTTTTGGTCCTATCAATTTTATAAATTAGGCCTGTGTTGACCTTTAGACCTTAAAACTAATGGTAGTTGAATTCAGCGACCTGACATGAAAATGCTCTTCAAATTTCAAGTCAATCGGATGAAAATTGAGGATTTTATAAAATTTGGCCGAATTTGGCCTATGTTGATCTCAAAATTAATAGGTGTTTGAATTCAGCGACCTCATATGTGAATGCTCTTCAAATTTCAAGTCAATCGGATGAAAATTGACAATTTTAGAAACAAAGAAAAAATTTGCCCTATTTTGGGTTGACCTTATGGCCTATGTTGACCTTTTGACCTAGGATAACCTCAAAAGTAATAGGTGGTTAGATCCAATGACCTGATATGCAAATCCTGTTCAAATTTTAAGTCAATCGGATGAAAATTGACAATTTTAGAAACAAAGAAAAAAAATGTGGCCTATTTTGGGTTGACCTTATGGCCTATGTTGTTGACCTTTTGACCTATGATAACCTCAAAAGTAATAGGTGGTTGGATTCAATGACGTGATATGCAAATCCTGTTCAAATCTTTGGTCAATCGGATGAAATTTGAGCATTTTCGGAAATTTGGCTCAAATTGGTCCATTGGCCTTTGTAGACCTTTTCGTTCAACCAAATTTTACGAAACATCAATGTGTGACCGTTGCAGGGTCGGTGACATTAATGCCTGGAAATTTCAGAACGATCAGTTGAGCGGTTTAGGCTGGAGGCGAGCGGACGGACGGATGGACGCACGCGCACACACGATCAACATACTCGTCATATTTTTTTTATTAATTTTTTGTATCAACATACAAACCAACGGACCCGTGTGCAATCGTCTCGCCTTTGGTGATTGGTGAGGATAGTAAAACAAACAAAAAAAACCCCTTCCTCCTTAATCTTCTTCTTCACCATTAATAATGGTGAGTCTCATTCAATCCAGTTTGTCGTGTCGATTCGATTCAGGAAAGGTTTTCTAATTTTAGCTCGCCCGTTCGAAGAACAGAGAGCTATAGCGATACCTGTAACGAACTCATGCAGACTCCATCGTGCCGGAAGCGGAGAACCCGCGTTTGACGCGGTGACAATTCACTCGTGTCTGACAAATAGGCGCATCCGATAAACCACAAAAAACAACAACAACAACAACGACGATTACAAGTCAGAACAAGTGGTGCCAGGCACAACAAATCCTGCCCATTTAAGGCATAAAGTTATTTTGGGGATCAAATTTAAATTTGATACACCCTTAACCTGAATGATGATTATAAGGAATAGAATAAGGAATATTTTATTCTTAGTTTGAAGTCAATTAAACCATTTTTGACGAAGTTATGAGCGAAAAAGATTTTGACCTTTTTGTGACCTGACCTTGACCTTTGACCTAATTGGACCCAAAAGTTAATGGGGTCGTCCGAGGTTCATTCCCCACCTGTGGATTAAATTTGATAGTGTTTGCTAAAGCCGTTTTGCCGTAAAGTTGCTAACAGACAGACAGACAAACAAACAGACAAACAAACTGGACGATTACAATATCCCGCTCCCTCCCTCCAGGAGGGCGGGATAATAATACGTTACATCCTCCTTTCTTTCAAGGAAGCCACGTTAAAGGAAACCAGCAAAGCAAATAACTATAAAGTAAAAACTTACAATGCATTAACAAACAGCATCACATTCAGATCACGTGAATCAATTGATTTAAATTTAAAGATCCAGATGTCTGGGAGGGTTGACAGCTCTGCCGCTCCTAGTGATGAACTTGGTATTTCTGGGAGATGCAGTGGCTCGAGGCGATGACACTGTTGGGAAACTTTGGGATTCAGATTCTTGCTCACTTGGACTTGGGGGACTTGCAGCAGTTCTCCACTGGGGTGTCCTGTTAAGCGGTGGGATCAGGGAAGTCCCTCATGTCCTGGGAAGAGTAAAAGCGAGAGGGTGGCTGACTTTCCACCGGGCCAACATTGGCTGAATGAGGCACTCTGCGGAGATGGAGCCTGTTACGCCGGTACACATTGTTTGGGGTCCTCACCAAATATGACCGGGGGCTGTTGTGGCGCGCCTCAACTACAGCTGGAATCCAATGCCTGGCCTCCGGGTTTGGGAGCATCCTAACGTTGTCTCCCGGCTGAAGCGGTGGCAGACCTGACAGAGATGGCTTGTCATGATAGTGTTTTTGTTTCTCCTTCTGTGCGTCGAGGCATGATCTCACAAGGTGATGGTCATACCGAGCAGGCATGAGAAGAGTACGGTTGCAGGGCAGTGTGTTTCTGGGGCGTCTTCCCATTAGGAGCCGAGTCGGGGACAAGTTTATTCCTTCAAGTGGAGTGGTACGATAGTCTAGCAGGGCTAAGTACTTATCTGCTGACTTCTTCCAGAGCCTTTTCACCGTCTGGGTCGCTCTTTCTGCCTCTCCATTGGCACGTTGGTGCTTGGGGAACACAATGTCATGGTTATGCCATATTCTTTGCAAAACTGAGAAAATTCCTCTGACGTGTACCGACTTCCGGAATCACTTCGCAGCTTCTCTGGAATACCATGTCGACAAAACTGCTGCTTGAGAGCTTCGATCACAGAGAGAGCTGTAATGTCCTTGAGGCAATCTACCTCCACAAACTTGGAGTAATAATTATCGACAGTGAGCAAATACTGCTTTGCTTCGAAGTCAAAAACGTCACTTCCAACTTCGATGAATGGAAGATCCGGCATGTAAGTTGGCAAGAGAGGCTCCAGTTGCTGAGCTCTTTGATACTCTGCACACTTGCAACAATTCCGTACAGTTTCTTCGATGTCAGAGTTCATTGAGGGCCAGTGCATGACCTCGCGAGCACGCCGTTTACACTTGGTCACTCCGAGGTGCGATTCATGAATCAAGCTCAGCATTTTGGGTCTGAGGCTTGGCGGGATGACAAGGCTTGGCGCATGCCTTTGTAGACAACACTGACTGAGACTGCCAATTGCGTTTTGGAGTCAAAGTAAGGACGGACCTGTGCTGGGACTTCCTTCCAGGAGTCAGGCCATCCACTTGCAATGACATCACAGAGAAGGCTCATTTCGCTCAGAGTAGCTTCCTGGATTTCAAGGTATTTCCCACTCGTGATCGCAAGGAACTGGAACATGTTCACAGGCTCAAGGTCTTTACCAGCTTCTGAGTCGGTGTCCGGTAGAGGTGCACGGGACAACGTGTCTGGAAGGACCATCTCAGAACCATGGCAGTAGTTAACCTCCAAATCATACCGCTGAAGCTTGAGCAACATGCGCTGTAAACGCATGGGAGAAGATAGGAGAGGCTTCTTGAAGATTTCCTCAAGGGGTTTATGGTCATTGTATACCACTACTGATTTTCCAAAGATATAGTAGTGAAATGCTTCTGATGCATGGACAATTGAGAGCATTTCCTTCTCAATCATGGCGTAGCGACACTCAGTATCGGTCAGACTGCGTGATGTGAACGCTATAGGGTTGCCATTCTGGAGCAAACAGGCTCCTACAGCGTTTTGGCTGGCATTGGCTTGTATTTCAACTGGCTGACTTACATCGTAGTACTGAAGGACTGGGGCCGAAATGCATGCTTGCTTCAGCTTCTCGAAGGACAGCTCCTGAGCTGACTGCCAGGAGAACACGTCAGCCTTGCAGAGATCACGGAGAGGCTGGCTTGTGTCACTTAGGTTGGGAATAAACTTCCCTAAATACTGAACAAATCCAAGGAAACGCTTGACGCCTTGTTTGTCTGTTGGACGTGGCATTTTCTCAACTGCCTTCGTCTTGAGTGGATCTGGTAGCACTCCTTCTGCAGTAAGCAGGTGGCCTACATAAGGGACTGAGGATTGCCGGATTAGTACGTGTGGCTCGTTGCATAACTCGCTTCAGTACACAGTCGTGGTCGGTGATGTCACGACCAGCAACTAAAATGTCATCCATTACCGCTGTTGCCCATTCTATCCCTTCTAGCATCTGGTCCATGATTCGCTGGAATATCTCCGGCGAGCACCTCAATCCATAAGGGAGACGCAGCCAGCGGTATCTCCCCACAGGTGTGTTGAACGTGGTCAAGAATGAAGAAGGCTCGTCAAGGCGAATTTGCATGAACCCACTGCGGGCGTCAAGCACAGAAAATACTTTGGCTCCAGGGATTTGAGCTGAACAGTTCTCATTGGGTAGTGCTCACGTTTTGTGCACTTGTTTGTTTGTCTTTGGGGTCTATACAGATGCGGACTTTGCCGTTGCGAAGAGCTAATACCATGGAATTTTTGACCTGTTTTGAACTTAACTTTTTTGTAGCACATCAACGTTAAAGTTTTTGGTGCAAGTTATTTAGAAGCTTGCCATTAATTTAATATGTACTGGGATGCTGATATTTGGCATGGAGGTTCCTTTGGGGTATATTATTGATGTCGTGAAGTTGTAATTAAAAAAAAATTTCAAATGTTTTAAATTTTTGACCTGTTTTGAACTTAACTTTTTTGTAGCACATCAACGTTAAAGTTTTTGGCGCAAGTTATTTAGAAGCTTTCCATGAACTTAATGTGTACTAGGATGCTGATATTTGGCATGGGGGTTCCTTTGGGGTATACTATTGATGTAGTGAAGTTGAAATTAAAACATAATTTCAAATGTTTTAAATTTTTGACCTGCTTTGAACTTAACTTTTTTGTAGCACATCAACGTTAAAGTTTTTGGTGCAAGTTATTTAGAAGCTTGCCATTAATTTAATATGTACTGGGATGCTGATATTTGGCATGGAGGTTCCTTTGGGGTATATTATTGATGTGAAGTTGAAATTAAAAAATAATTTCAAATGTTTTAAATTTTTGACCTTTTTTGAACTTAACTTTTTTGTAGCACATCAACATTAAAGTTTTTGGCGCAAGTTATTTAGAAGCTTTCCATGAACTTAATGTGTACTAGGATGCTGATATTTGGCATGGAGGTTCCTTTGGGGTATACTATCGATGTAGTGAAGTTGAAATTAAAACATAATTTCAAATGTTTTAAATTTTTGACCTGCTTTGAACTTAACTTTTTTGTAGCACATCAACGTTAAAGTTTTTGGTGCAAGATATTTTTTAGAAGCTTGCCATTCATTTAATGTGTTAAAGTTTTTGGTGCAAGTTATTTAGAAGCTTGCCATTCATTTAATATGTGTACTAGGATGCTGATATTTGGTATGGAGGTTCCTTCGGGGTATACTATTAGTGTAGTGAAGTTGAATTAAAAAATAATTTCAAATGTTTTAAATTTTTGACCTGTTTTGAACTTAACTTTTTTTGTAGCATATCAACATTAAAGTTTTTGGTGCAAGTTATTTAGAAGCTTGCCATTCATTTAATATGTGTACTAGGATGCTGATATTTGGTATGGAGGTTCCTTTGGGGTATACTATTGGTGTAGTGAAGTTGAAATTAAAAAATAATTTCAAATGTTTTAAACTTAACTTTTTTTGTAGCATATCAACGTTAAAGTTTTTTGTGCAAGTTATTTAGAAGCTTGCCATTCATTTAATATGTGTACTAGGATGCTGATATTTGGCATGGAGGTTCCTTCGGGGTATATCATTGATGTTGTGAAGTTGAAATGAAAAAATAATTTCAAATGTTTTAAATTTTTGACCTGTTTTGAACTTAACTTTTTTGTAGCACATCAACGTTAAATTTTTGGTGCAAGTTATTTAGAAGCTTGCCATTCATTAATATGTGTACTAGGATGCTGATATTTGGCATGGAGGTTCCTTTGGGGTATATTATTGATGTCATGAAGTTGAAATTAAAAAATAATTTCAAATGTTTTAAATTTTTGACCTGTTTTGAACTTAACTTTTTTGTAGCACATCAACATTAAAGTTTTTGGCGCAAGTTATTTAGAAGCTTTCCATGAACTTAATGTGTACGAGGATGCTGATATTTGGCATGGAGGTTCCTTTGGGGTATACTATTGATGTAGTGAAGTTGAAATTAAAACATAATTTCAAATGTTTTAAATTTTGACCTGCTTTGAACTTTACTTTTTTTGTAGCACATCAACGTTAAAGTTTTTGGTGCAAGATATTTTTTAGAAGCTTGCCATTCATTTAATGTGTTAAAGTTTTTGGTGCAAGTTATTTCGAAGCTTGCCATTCATTTAATATGTGTACTAGGATGCTGATATTTGGTATGGAGGTTCCTTCGGGGTATACTATTCGTGTAGTGAAGTTGAAATTAAAAAATAATTTCAAATGTTTAAAATTTTTGACCTGTTTTGAACTTAACTTTTTTTGTAGCATATCAACGTTAAAGTTTTTGGTGCAAGTTATTTAGAAGCTTGCCATTCATTTAATATGTGTACTAGGATGCTGATATTTGGTATGGAGGTTCCTTTGGGGTATACTATTGGTGTAGTGAAGTTGAAATTAAAAAATAATTTCAAATGTTTTAAACTTAACTTTTTTTGTAGCACATCAACGTTAAATTTTTGGTGCAAGTTATTTAGAAGCTTGCCATTCATTAATATGTGTACTAGGATGCTGATATTTGGCATGGAGGTTCCTTTGGGGTATATTATTGATGTCATGAAGTTGAAATTAAAAAATAATTTCAAATGTTTTAAATTTTTGACCTGTTTTGAACTTAACTTTTTTGTAGCACATCAACATTAAAGTTTTTGGCGCAAGTTATTTAGAAGCTTTCCATGAACTTAATGTGTACGAGGATGCTGATATTTGGCATGGAGGTTCCTTTGGGGTATACTATTGATGTAGTGAAGTTGAAATTAAAACATAATTTCAAATGTTTTAAATTTTTGACCTGCTTTGAACTTTACTTTTTTTGTAGCACATCAACGTTAAAGTTTTTGGTGCAAGATATTTTTTAGAAGCTTGCCATTCATTTAATGTGTTAAAGTTTTTGGTGCAAGTTATTTAGAAGCTTGCCATTCATTAATATGTGTACTAGGATGCTGATATTTGGTATGGAGGTTCCTTTGGGGTATACTATTAGTGTAGTGAAGTTGAAATTAAAAAATAATTTCAAATGTTTTAAATTTTTGACCTGTTTTGAACTTAACTTTTTTGTAGCACATCAACGTTAAAGTTTTTGGTGCAAGTTATTGAGAAGCTTGCCATTCATTTAATATGTGTACTAGGATGATGATATTTGGCATGGAGGTTCCTTCGGGGTATATTATTGATGTAGTGAAGTTGAAATTAAAAAATAATTTCAATTTTTTAAAATTTTTGACCTGTTTTGAACTTAACTTTTTTGTAGCACATCAACGGTAAATTTTTGGTGCAAGTTATTTAGAAGCTTGCCATTCATTAATATGTGAACTGGGATGCTGATTACAATCTACAAATACATATATTGCTTGAAAATGATTTGGATCAGACATCACTGCAATGCTTTATAAAAAAAAATATTATCAGACTCGTGTTTTAAAAACGATAAATGTATAAATAGGCGAGCATTGGGGTGGCTTTGACACCAACTCTCTGGTATTTCATGTAACAGTAATATATCGCCAGATCAAACAGTGCATTTGATTATACACCGCCTTTCGTTCATCTTGCAACGAAGGTGAGAAAAGGACATGAAACAGCGGCTGATATTTTAATAATTTATTGGCATCATTTTTAAAAGGTGAAAGTTCGAATGAGTTTGTAAAATCGGTGTGACGATGTAAAACAGCGAGTTATTGTTTAACCAATATTAACCAAGGCACAAGCCTTTCACGAACCGGCTGAACAGGCCTGACGTTCCATTAAGTAGCGAGGGCAGGAATTTTCCAAGGATGCCGGCGATAACTGGCCTGCTCTCCGTGGAGGACACCGTGGGATGTTTGACGGATCCCCAAGTATAAATTCCGACAGACGAGACGGCTGTTGAACGTCCCTCAAGCCCAAGCCCAAGGGATGGATGAACGAATCAGCTTGCGTGTGAAACACCGGGACGACAGCTTGTTAGCTGCGTCGGGAATCGAACCCAGTCCCAGGCTTGCTAGCTTCGAGGCGATCGTGCGACTCGGACGGCTGCGAAACGTGTAAAATCATCGACAAAAACGAATCATAAGTCGTGTTGGATCGACTCGAGGCGTTCTCCCGACTGCGGCGCCCCCTGCTGGCACTCACCTGAACACAATTTCGAACGACTGTTGTGAAAACGTCGTGGATCAGGGTGCGCAATGGTGAGCACGGCCTCAGTTCTCGCGAGACTTTTCTTCCCAAAACGAGATTTCGGATTCACGAGCAATTCAGTTCTCGCGAGACTTTTCTTCACAAAACGAGATTTCGGATTCACGAGCAATTCAGTTCTCGCGAGACTTTTCTTACCAAAACGAGATTTCGGATTCACGAGCAATTCAGTTCTCGCGAGACGTGTCTTCCCTAAACGAGATTTCGGAGCGACGCTTGACGTCATGTGCTTTTAACGCCATTTTGGGCACCTCGTGTTCGCGTTTCCCGGGCTGCAGGTACCTCGTACGTCAATCTTGGTGAATTGATTCCCACTGACTTGTTGTATTGTGATGGAGTAGAGACAGATGGATCCTGATGCGATGACAAGGTCCGTGTTTAAGTTTTTTTGGTTGTTTGTTTAACGCACTTTGAAAGGCCTTGCTTGTGCTGATGTCGGGGTGAGGTCGCCAAACCAAAGGATATTTGACGAAACTTTGACGTCATTTTTAAAAAAAATTCTTTCTGTTCACGCTCTCCACCTCCCTGCTCTTGTGTCGTCATAATAAGCACGTTTGTGACGTGTAAAATAAAACTGAGGGGTACCACCGCCGAGGATACCTGTGCGATGGGTAAAGCTCAGGTGTGACGTTTCACTCACCGAGTGGTCGTCAATGTGCACCACAGGAGTCGTTTCCTCGTGCGGAGAATCCTTCGAGAACAGAAAGGTTGGTGTCACGTGACCGCAACAAGCAGCTGATGAGTCCTCTGACTCGACTTCCCCCGATGAAGACCACTGTGGTCGAAACGCCGGAGCAGAGCCTTACCTGCATGAGCTGAGTGACCTGAGCTCGAACCCTCGGCTAATTAAATATGCTAATAATATGCAGGATGACCCCAAAAAAGAGTAGGTTCCCAAAAAAGAGTAGGTCCCAAAAAAAGAGAGTGATCCCAAAAAAAAGAGTAGGTCCCAAAAAAAAGAGTAGGTCCCCCCCCAAAAAAAGTAGGTCCCAAAAAAAAGAGTGGCTCCGGGAAAAGTTTAATAACCTTCACAGTTTTCATTCGATGTTTCATTTTTCAGGAGGTCTGAACTCGGTTCAGGGAGAAGAGTCTATCTGCCAAGTTTCTTGAGTCTGTGACGTTCAGGACGCCGTGTCGTGGACACCTGAAGAAAAGTCATTTTCTGTAGACGACTATCTTCGTACAAATTCGTCCTTGCAGACAAAGACGCCTGTTCTGCACGCATCTTGCGAACATGAAAGCACCAGCAAGCCTCAAATTCAACGGTTTGTGGAAGAAAAAAAAATGTACACAACATGGCACGGTCTTGAACGTGAATATTCACCGAGCAGAGGGAGGACACTCTGGCCGGCCGACGTCAGGAAGGTCACCCGAGAAGATCGCCGCCTCGGTCGCCCGCAGCCCCAAGACATCTCCGGCGCCGCAGTCGAGAGCTCGACATCAGCAGAGAAAGCTTGAGGACAATTCTGATGACGTCCTTCAAACAATAAGTTGACGGAGAACGACGCGGCGGGAAGAATGACAAAATGCCAATTTTGGAGCATCTCGTCGAACGTCGACAACACCAGTAGTTTCAATGTGGAGTTGTAAAATTTCCTTGTGGAAAACTTCAAGTTTCAGTGATATCTTGACGACGACTTTGCAATCCGATCTCTGCACGTTTTGTTCAGTTTGATTGAATAATATTGAAGTTGTTCAGCTTTTTCCCGGGGCCCACTCTTTTATTTTGGGGGGGGGGGGTCACCCGTTACCTCGATGGGACATTGCCGTTCGTTCAACACGGATTGATTTATCGATGAAAAGCGTAAATTCTACCATCGAGGCAAGTTCGGCCGTCCGGTTAAGTTCATGGCTCCCCGAAGCCGATGAGTTGTGAAAGCGTTGCGTTAATGCTTCGCTCGACGTCAGGTTGAATTTTCCCAAAACGGAAAAGGAGGCAGAGGTAATGAAGATCATGACTGGGGTTGACTCTGCCTGTCATCCTTCCGAGGTCGGCGAAACGAGCACCAGCATGCTGGTATCCTGTGTCGGCGTGGCGACCCGTCCAGGATTGTGTTCAATAGACCAGGAGACTGCTTAGGCAGCACCAACGCTCTGCGCAGAGTATGGTCCCAATGGATGGATGGATTTGGCAATGCAGACCTTTTGAAGGGCTATGTGCATTTTGGTAGATCTGAGAATGGACAACCTATCAGAGTAGATCTGTATGTAAGCACATACTCGTGCACACCGATTACAATAACCCCGATGTTATCCCCTTGGGAACGAGCAAGGCGAACATAACACCTTGGGGGATTTGCTAATGCCATTCTTTTGAAAGTGTTCAGGTTTTCTTGTCTTCACGTGGCACTGCACATGACCGGTTCGGTATCGGTTTATAATTAAAGCTATAAGCACAGTTAGGTGCATACAACAATCTCTGATGATGCTGATGTACCCATGCTCTGTTGGAGAGCTTTGGTGCTTCTGAAGCAGTATCTTGGCAAGGGTTGTTCTTGGTGGTTTGTCATTGCCTTCCCAGCAGTAGTTCTGGCAACAATTGGTAACTTGTTCAGTGTACCGGGACACCGAACACTTCATGGGACAACTTGCCTACTCTTCACAAAGGACACCGTGGGGATCTTTAGCGTCCACCAACTATTGTCGGCAGATGGGACGCACAGTTTCACGGCCGTCCGAGGGACGGCACACACATTGATTAATCACCCTGCCTGTGAAACACCGGGATGACACTTTTACAGCTTGTTCAGGATTCAAATTCGGACTGGAGAGCTTGGAGGCGAGTGCGAGTACCTCCAGGTCGAGGTGATGGCCTCCCATGTAACAATAGGGTTCAGCAAATGTTGGCACGAATACAATCCAAGGCTTGCGACTTGAACACTCGTTTGGTGATTGAGATTGAAATGCATTAATGATCTTCTGATCTGATCACCACTGCGTGGTGTGTCCCTTAGTTCCTGATTGGCCTGGATGTGTTTGGGTGAAATGGTTTTGGATGATTTCATTGCTAAAGACTTGGGGGTTATCAGTACATTACAAAATGTTATTACATCATGTGTTTCACTTTAGAGTAAGCATGCCTAACCATAGTGACCAAATTCTAAACTACGTGCCATGTCAGCTGGTTGGTGGGCTTTTGAACGTAGTATGTCACACATTGTGTGTGTAATAGTGCCCCCCCCCCTATTGGGTACAGTAGTGTGCTGTTCGTCCAACTCACATACTTTTTTGAAAAATGAAACATTCACAAGAGAGAAGTGAGTTCCAAGTCCGAAAGATGCTGCATTTGGACATAAATGTCGGATGAACAACAAAGAGAAACGAGCATTTTCACATTGGACAGTTTCTACTGGTTTACATCGGAGAGGTGATTTTGATGGTAGGTAAGTCATCTGCATGGCCTGGCAGTATAGGTTGGAGCTAGGAAGAATTGTTTCAATTTTGGTGAAGATCGGAACCCGGATCCGGATCTGATAAAAAAATTTTTTTTAAGTGATTCTTCACCATTGAGAGATGGTGCTAAACCGATTGTATAGCACGAAACGTCCAAAAAGTTGTGGACGGATTCGGATGAAGCTTGGTGGGCACGCTGGGTCTGCGGCAAGGACGAATTGATTCGATTTTGGTGAGGATCCAGATCCGGATCTTGACACGTGGATTATTTGATTTTTAATGTGATTCTTCGCCGTTTTGAGATGGGGCCAAAAACGATACAGTACTGTGTAGCATGATTTCAAACATGATATTTCAAACATGCATTGGGCCCGACGTGTTCTCGTGGACTAGGCGTTACGTGGTGGAGGTACGCGCTCCACCGAGTGCCCTTCCAGTTTAGATATGCAGTCCATCAGACTTGTTTTGAAGGAGAGATGTAGTGATGCTATTTTAACGTGTTCCATGATTGCCAACAACCAGCCATATCTGCAACTTCATGGTTGTGAATCAAAACTATAAAAGCATGTGCAATTTGGCTGCCTGACAGCAAACTTCCTCAGCTCAGGATGTTGTTGTCGGCGTTTTAATTTGATCCCGTTTGTTTCAAAGTGCTTGAGGAAAATAGTACGACTGTCAAACGTTACCTGGGTGTAATAATAACAGGTGACATGTCCTCACAGCAAGGATCGCCAACATACGGCACGTGCGCCATGAGTGGCATGCAAGATGATTTTGATTGGCATTCGCAATAAAAGTAATTAACGGCAAAGAAACTATTTTGGGGGAAAAAAAAAACCCCCGATTAGAAACTATGCTTGACTGCTCCGTCAATCTTTAAAATAAAAATAAAAACAAGAGTACTCATTGGGGAGTACAATGTAGAGTCTGAATTGTGCTATCCAATGACAGCTCTTTGACAAAGAAAAAAAAATATTTAATCACTTTATGGACTGGATTAGGTTTGGTGGGGCCTGCCATTCTTGATTCACAGGAAATCTCGCTGGCAGTGCCACTGATCATGTTTGATTTTTTTTTTTTTGTTTGTTTGTTTGTATTTTGGGACAAAATGGCGGTTCCTAAGAAAGGAAAGTTAGACGTTCGCTCATTTCAGCCCTCTTGGAGAGACGAACACACGTTTGTTCAACATAAAGACTGTGCTGTTTTTAACCTCTGTCTGCAGGTTGCAGGCCAAAGTGTTGTGGGTCTTTTTTGAAACTTGGAAGGCATTTTTTGAGAAACTTGCTGTTTCTTCTCAGGACGTTGCCACCTTGACTTTCCGCTGATTTCCAACATCTTGAAGAACGATCAACACCGCGCCGTCGGTGTTGCCAAGATTGGAATGTACACGCAAGAACTCGCATCATAATTTTCTGTCAGACTTCACGATTTCCAATGTTTTGGTCCGATGATTTCCATTCTAATTAAACCGGACAACTTTGACACCAAATGACATGGATGTTGTGAGAGCGTTTCCCACACATCAAGCATCCAACATTTTCAAAGCATGAGAAGCACTTCAAGGCTGAGTCGATCAAATGGGCCATCGTGAGGTACGGAAAGCAAAGCGGTGTCTGCGATGGCAGGAAAACTAGTCACAGAGGGAAGTTACAAAATCGCACAGTGTGTTGCAAACATGGAAAACATTTACAGATGGGGAATATAAATGTACATATATTTATAGTGGCTTTTCTCAATTGTTTAATGGTTTGCCCAATAAAGACACAATAAGGCCAAAAAAAAAAAAAAAATGTTGCATTGGCGTAACGGGTCACTGAAAAATAGGGTAGGTCGGTCGGGATCTTTTTTTTTTTTTTTTTTTTTCCTAATAAATCCCTCCCAAAATCTCCCCCGGCTCGAGTACCATCCTTTTTGTCGGCGGGTTCTGTCCGAAACACTTCCGGGTTTTTGCGATCGTGATCGCAATCAACAAGATACTTGAAAACGATAGCAAAACAACAAAAATAGCAATAAAATAGGGTCGGCAAAATTTTTCGATAGCAAAAAAACGTAGGGTCGGCGGAATTTTTAGGGTCGGGCGGGTTACGCCAATGCAACATTTTTTTTTTTGGCCTAATCTTCAGAACTAAAGATGTACCTGTGTCGGCCAGATCAATGGAGAGACGTATTAGCGAAATGGTCCAAAACGTTAGATTTGGTGGTATACAGTGTGGATATAAATCGCGTACCACGGTTAGCGGTTGTGAGTTACTGTGACTCAGATGAAGTTTGAGAAGAGATTCGTTGCCTAAAACCCATGCATGGCACAACAACAGGGGGAAGGTTTCGCGAAGATGTTTGTACATCATTTTGAGGAAAGAGGAATTGACATCACAAAAAAAAAGTTTTCTGTGACAGACGGTACCCCCTGTTATGATCAGGAAACGGAGGATGTGTAAATATCATGAAGGTTCAAATTGGCCACCCGACGGTTAATTTTAATTGTATTATTCATCAAGAAAATCTTTGTGCCCAGATTTCTAATTCTGAGCGTAATGATGTGATGACGACGGTGGTGAAGATAGTAAATTTTCTTATTGCTCGATTGGTCTTGACACACAAGCAGTTTCGATCTCTGCTTGAGGAGATGTACGGTGCATACAAGGACATTCTTCTTCACAGCTATGGTCCCCAGGCAAAAAGTAACATTCCTTTCCTGTCGTAATTCTCTGCACACTACTGTAGTACATGAGAGTACAACTCTCCTACACTATAGTTTTAACTAGCATTTTTGCCTGGGAGTTTGATAAGCCGTGGGAAGGTTTTTGCCATGCTGTGTGGACTGTCTTGACGCCATCGCAATTTTTTTTTTGTCAGAAAAAGGTCAAAAACTACTACCAACTAGTTGATGACAAATGGGTCGTGCAACTCGTGTTTTTAACTGGCATCACCTCGCATCGAAACTTCCTCGACCTCTGTCTGCAGGTTGCAGGCCAAAGTGCTGTGGGTCTGTTTGAAACATGGAAGACATTTCTTGAGAAACTTGCAATTTCTTCTCAGGAAGTTGCCACCTTGACTTTCCGCTGATTTCCAACATCTTGAAGAACGATCAACACCGCACCGTCGGTGTTGCCAAGATTGGAATGGACACGCAAGAACTCGCATCATAATTTTGTCAGACTTCACGATTTCCAATGTTTTGGTCCGATGTTTTCCATTCTAATTAAACCGGACAACTTTGACACCAACGACATGGATTTCATGGCGTTTCAGTGGATGGGTGTTGAGGATTTCGAAATGCAGCTCGTTTGGTTACAATGCTCAGAGGTTACGGGCCTTGAAGTTTCGGGATCTGCGGCACACACTTGAGGCGAGCGAGAGAGATCACGGGGTCTCTATCCTGACCTGTCAGAATTCCCTGCCTGTGAAGTTTTACTGTTTGAAGAAAGTGACATTTTCACTGCTCTCAGCATTTGGATTGACATACCTCTGTGAACACATATTTTCACATATGAAGTCAGTTCTCTGTCCGTCCCTTAGCTGGTTAACAACTGAACACTCAAAGGCTTTTGTGCTGCTTAAAGTATCAAACTACAAGCCTGAGATTGTATAACTCATCAAGGGAAAGCAAGGGCAAGGATCACACAAAACAGTAAGGTGTGCCTTTTCATTTATTTGTGAACGAAGTCTGCTAAAAATTTAAGCAAGTTTATTATTGATGTTAAAATGCATCAATGGCATGCAGATCCCAAAGTATGAATGAATAAGTTGACCCTTGGCACGCCAGTCTGAAAGGTTGCCGACCCTTGCCTCCTTGGAGGATTAAATAGTTCATAGATTATTAGTTTTTGCGAGGAATTTAAATCTCCATTAATTTTTACGAACCAAAACGCTGTATGACGTCATTGAGGAGTCGGTCTATTGTGTACGTGTCACAGGAATATGTCTTGAGAAAAAGATGAAGTTTCAACTTCTTTGTCCTTTTTTTTTTAATTTGCACAATCAAAGGTCCACGATATTCTTCAACCACCCCTGTGCTAATCAACTTTTGCTTTCAATTGTGATTTGGGTCGGTGGTGTGGGAACTGGCAAGAGCTCAATTTGCTGACCTATTATCTCCTGCTGTTTTGCAATCTAATTGAAGTGTTGCTTGTTTGAAAAATTGACTTTTTCAGATGAAAGAGATCATGAATCAAGAAAAATTGGGCAAGATGCAGGCGCAAGTGCGGATTGGTGGGAAGGTGAGCTCTATATCTGTCGCTTTTTGGTAAATTTTGTTTTCTAACTCCTACCATCGATTTCTCTTTGTGTTGTGGCATAGTGAATTTGAAAATCAGTTATTGAGTGAAAGATTCTGGGATGCTAATTTGGTAACAATTTTGTCGTGCAGGGGAGTGCCCGCAGAAAGAAGAAGGTTGTACACAGGACAGCAACGGCAGATGATAAGAAGTTACAGACGTCTCTCAAAAAGCTTGCTGTCAACAGTATAAATGGCATCGAGGAGGTGGGACTTCTTCATGTGCAAGTTGATGAGCCCCATTCCCCTACCCCACCCCCATTTGCCAGCAACTCTCTGCTCCTGACGAGTAACAGGGATTGCAAAGCTTGTTCCGGTCACATGACTTTAAGTATGTTAAAATGGTGGTCGTGTAAATTTATTCAAAAATCTTCCCCAGACCCACCAGTCAGAATTCTACCAAATTTGGGTTACAACTTTAGGACAGAGCCCAGATAAGCTGCAGGTCATATTTTATTTATTTATTTATAATCGTTTCCATGTTGACCATCAGCAAGTAGCACCACACACACAGATACACACAGGTGAGGTGGGGTTAGCAAAAAGGATATGATATTCTTAATGGCCACACACATAAACATGAACACACGCACACACAAAGGTGGATGCTTGGAAACTGGGAGGGCTCTCTTCCACCTTAGGAAACCCACATATGGAGATGCAAAACGACCACACACACACACACACACACACACACACACACACACACACACACACACACACACACACACACACACACACACACACACACACACACACACACACACACACACACACACACACACACACACACACACACACACACACACACACACACACGAGCACTTGTGACTGAGGCACCGGAGCCTGTTCCAAGTTTCGTTGTGCTAACATACATTTTTAGGGGAGGAATTTCAAGTGTATAATAATCATACATCTTAAAAGGTGATGGGTCATTTGGTCTCTCAAGCCTTTCATCCCCTTTAACCTCACCTTTAACTTTATATTTTGTCCTGATACAATTTTTTTATTTTATCACTTTTTAACCCTTTTTTGTCATCACTAATCACCAAGCAGATATTGCCCTCTTCATTCATATGTATATATGTATATTTATATATACTTCCCTCTGTAGCTCACAGAGAGGAAAAAAATCAACAACAAAAAAAAACATACAGGGACAGTTGTGTGTATCGGGTGTTGGTAATGTGGAGATTATTTTGTGGGCCAGGTGAGCGTTACTGTTCTGTGTGTCACAGTCAGGCCAGAGGTTGCAGACTGAAGTTCAACTGAAATCACAAAAGTGCATCTTGCATTGTGAAGGAAATTTGTTGACAGCACTAATCAACTTATCTTTGTTGGCTTTATAGATAATGGAGTCCCTTTTACGGTGTCTCATTAACATTTTGATCTGCGACAGAAATTCACATTCGCTTTTTCTGTGCAGGTGAACATGTTCAAAGAGGATGGTACGGTTATCCACTTCAACAACCCCAAGGTTCAAGCTTCTGTCACGGCCAACACCTTTGCAATCACAGGCCACGCCGAAACAAAGCACCTGGCCGAGATGCTACCAGGTGTGCTCAATCAGCTGGGTGTTGAGGGCCTATCAAACCTGCGTGGATTGTCCCACTTGCGCAAACTGGCAGCTTCGACTGCAAAGCAGGGTAAGAAACTGTAACCACCAACTGTAACATTGACCAACTGGGTCAATTTTATTTGAGATAGCATTGAGCTTGTACTTTTAAAATTAATGAAATGTGGAATGGCCTGAAAAGTAAAAGCATATGTACAAAATTTTGCAATACATCAGGGCTCCAAGTAATGGCTGTTTGATTAAATGGTCGCCCATGCGACTACTTTTGCCAATGGGACTAAATGTGGACCTGGTCTCACTTGTTTGCCTTGGTATTTTTCCTGACAGTCTTCAGAAGGGAGGTGTGAAACCTCTCGCGCCATGTTGAAATGGTCACGATCTCTTTCTTTGAGAGAAAAAGTTAGTCTGGGCAGACTGGCATTAAAATTCATAATTAACAAATCGGGGCTTATCTCTCTCCCTTTTTTGTATGTATAGTCAAGGCTTGTGGAAGAGCAAGAACACAATGGATCAGGGTGCAACAGAACAAAAGGAGAAGCAGAAAGTAGAAATGCCAACAGCAGTGTGGAGGGAGAAAATAGATGGGAACGGCCCAACAAGGGATGTGGGAAACGATGAGGGGAAGGAGACAACACAATGGGTGGACAATATGGATACAGAAACAATTTTGGGAGGGGTGGGGGTGGTTTAATGGGTACAGAAAAGATCATGGTTTTGGATGGTGGTGAACAACTGTCTTGAAGACCTGTGCGGAAGAATGAGATTGAAGTGAATGTGGAAGTTTGTTCCTCAAGACAGGTCAGGTATGGGTGCATGTGCCGGAGCAGCGCGTCGCTGCGTCCACCTTCCGCTGGTACTCCAGAGGCCTCCGTCTGGCCATCCTCCAGGCAGATGCCTGGCCCATCCCTGTCTTCTTGAGATGCTGATCATCCTGCTGCAACCACGAGTCACGAAGTCAGCCCATTGGGGCTCCTCCACTCACGAGACTCCCTCGCTGAGAGAATCTGGTGAGCAGGATCAGCGTCAGGAAAACAAGCCACATGTCCATACAGCTGATGCTCACGGACTATGCAGGTAACAAATCTCATTTGAGTCTCTCTCAGCAACTGCTCGCTGGACACAGTCCCACCAGCGATGGCCAAGGATTCTCCGAAGAGACCTGGTACCAAAGGAATGAAGTCTCCGTCTCAGATCCCTGGTCAG
The DNA here is from genome assembly GCF_056783735.1 of Eptatretus burgeri. Taxonomy (NCBI): domain Eukaryota; kingdom Metazoa; phylum Chordata; class Myxini; order Myxiniformes; family Myxinidae; genus Eptatretus; species Eptatretus burgeri. Next base: position 47,528,003 of record NC_140962.1, read on the forward strand.
AATCCAAGTCACATCTGTTGAGGAAGACTGGAAGCACCAAAGACCTAAAGACTCAGACTTTCGTCCTCCCGCACAGGCACCGACAGTGCCACACCCCATGATCCAGTTAATTAATGACTCCCTGGGCCCGACCCAGACGTCAATTGACCTCTGGCTCACAGCCAGCAGAGATGTGAATCTCCATGACCTCAACATCCTCACCACAAACTGATAGACAAGACAACAGCGTCCAATATATCATTGAAAGCCTGGATCTTAGTTTTGACCAAGGAAACCCGCAATTCCAGCGGCTGCGACCTCTCATTCAGCACTTCAAGGGCCACCAAAAAGATATCCAGAGTCTCTGCAAAGATGACTACATCAAAGGCAAAGTCAAGGTAAGAGGTCTTGACATTCCCAAACGATGCAACGCTGCTTGATCTCTCCGACATCCTCCCCAGAATCTAGTCCATACAATTGCAGAAAAGTGTGGGGACCAGAACACACCAGACCAGTAAATAAATTGGAGATGGTACCACCACATCTCACAGCACTCTCAGTACCAGAGTATAGTTCAGACATCAGATTGATCAGCTTTGGTGGCGCATCCAGATCCAATGAATCAAACGCTTTGCAGAGATCAACAATGGCTGCAAGCAGCCCCTCTCCAAACTCTCGCCTGCATTCGGTGAGGACCCGAAGAGCAAGGATACGCTCAATCGTTGACCTCTTTGGTCAACTAAGTCAAATGAGCTAAGATTTAGTAATTTTTTTCAGCTTTTGTTTATTTGTTTGTTTTGTTCCACTGCAAACCAAAGAAATACGTATGTGGATACCAAAAGTTTTTTTTTGTTTTTTTTTAATCTCAACAATTTTATGGAATAAATGGTCTATTATTTGAAAAAAGTGCAAGGGTGCCAATATTTTTGGCCACGACAGTATGCATGATTGAATATCATTTGAATGTATGAGGGAGGCAGAAGGTTTGGTTCTGTGAAATTGCCATTTTGTAAACCAGTGTTTGACTTTCACTGCTTGTTTTTTAGGTCTTGAATTTAAACCCCCCACTGTTCCCGAAGAAAACGAAGAGGACGACGAAGTACCCGGTAAGTTGTTCAGAGCAACTTGCTTTGCACTGAGCCACACGAAGGATATTTTGAAAACCTTAAAGTACACGAGTGAACCTGCGTTGCGTTGCTGCCCATGTCCTCACAGACCTTGTGGAGAACTTTGACGAGGCTTCAAAGAACGAGGCGGTGTGAGTGTTCTGTTTCTGCGTTGAGCTTGTTGGCAAAACCCTGCACTGGATGAGTGGCGTGGCTAGTGCGTGCATGTGGGTGTGCATTAGCACGTGCACACATCCTTGCCACCATGCTCCAAGTTTTGTATTCCTGGCCATCGCTCTCAACATTGTATAATTTTTCTCCTCACCACCACACGTAAAGCTTATGTGGTTCTTGGTGGGTATGTTTGGTTGACATTCGATCAATAAAATTTAAAAAAACGAGTAACGCATTCTTGTAACATGTATTTTCTTCATTGCTTGTATGTCTGTGCAAGTTTTTGTCCGGCAGGTGTGGGATCGTTTGTTGTCTTCAGAATCGTACTTGATCTTCCACTGGCCCTGATCTTTCTTTGATTGTTGTATTGATCATTTTGGTGGCGAACACATGCTTCTGTTTTGTCACGCTTTTGTTGATTGATCTTTGTAATTCTACAGCTGTTTGTTTGCTGCACTGCCGCAGGTGGCTGTGGGTTTAAGGCCATTTCTTGTTGAGATGAAAATTATTTCACTAATTTACTAATGTAGGTGCTTTTATATATGGTGATTCTTAATGTCGAGGCGTTCCTGAGAAGTACTGTGTTATGCGAAATGGCGTTGTGCAAAAACAATTTTCCCATAAGAGATCATGTAAAAGGTGAGGGTTGCATGTGAGAGGGAGAGAGGTAAAGTAAGGGAAGGATATACTGTTAGTAAATGTAACAATTAATGCAATAATATATATATATATATATATATATATATATATATATATATATATATATATATATATATATAAACATATATATATATATATATATATATATATAAACAAGTTATTGATGCAACAATTTTATTTACTTTAAAATGGTGGAGGGAGGTCGAATGGATGGCACCGATAAGTCCCAATAAAAAGTTGCATCTCAGTAAGATGGGGGGGGGGTGTTGGCAAAGGACTTAGATGGGAGTTGTATCGTTCTGTGTTGCGAAAGAAGGGTTGTCGACCGCCGTTCAGAAACTGTTATAACGGGTACCTTCCATGTTGTGCAAAAAGTGTTCCCCAATTATAGCAATAATAATAATAATAATAATAATAAAATAATCGCGTTGTGTGAAACCGTGGTAAGCGAGGAATTGCCCGACTTATATTTATTTGCTGTACACAATTCTGAAAGTGAATGGAGAGAGCCAAAATAAAAACTTTAGAAATGTTAGGTGTTCAAAAAGTAAGGTATGCTAAAAAGGTTTGAGGTTTATATCAGTTTATTTTCTAATTGGAAAACTGATGACTGCAGAGGTATTGTACTTCCATTCGAGTTGTCTATCTGGGTTTGATTCGTGGCCCAACTTTCAACTGGCATTTTGCGGGCAGGGTGTTGCACCAGTGTGCGGTCCCTTTGTTGGACATTAAATTGTGGACCCATCTGCGAGCATAAGGTGGTGGATGGGAAAGATCCCATGGTGTCTTTTGCAAGAGTGGGCAAGTAATTTCTGGCACCATGACCAAATATCCTATGCTGACAAATGCCAGGAAGCCAAAGTCAAAACACCCAATAAAATCCTGCTATGAGATTACTTGAGTGGCACTGAACCTGCTTTTTGTTGGGAAATCAGTGCATTAAAAAATATATTGGTTGCTTTGATCTATGTATTGGTCAGTCTATATTTGCAGGATAAGGATAGCTCCACCAGACCTTTTTTTAACGCTTCTAAGAGTACAGTACATCGTTTCCACCATTTCAAGCATTTTTGCTTCAATTCAAAATTATTTGAGTGAAAAGTGCGATTTGAAGTTCTTTCTCTGATAGCTTCACTGTTGGATCATTGCGTTGAGTTGATTGCGATGCTGATGTCTAGGAATTTACCATTGCACTTTTGGATCTTTATTAATCCACATGAGCATCATCTTGGATCCGCCATCCACCAAAATCAGCACCACATTATTATTAATCAACACCACGACTTATTTGGATTTTGATCTTCCCATGCATTGTGGCCATGAGGTGGGTCACTCCAGTGGAGTTGCATAGAACTCAATCCAGTGTTCCTCTGAAGAACACTGGCCTCCTGCATCAAGTTCAAGGTTTTGGGCACTGCTGCTCTTGAGGCATGTCCAGCTACATCTCTCCTGCTCAGGAGTTCAAAACCCACCCATCTATGGGACGTTGCTCACCATTCGTTGGTGCTCCATCGATCGTCTGTGTCCTATTAGACACTTTTGAAGCTTCGCATTCATTTACCGGTGAGATCTCAAGTGATCACGCACTCGATCATGGTGCATGACTTCACCAACTCAACCACAATTCAGTTAAAACTCCCTGATGTCACACAAAGTCTCCCATGCTTATTATTATGGTCTGCTTGTGGCACAGGTTACCATAATTAAATTAGTGATTGGAGAAAATATATATTCATGAAAATATGGAGGGGTAGATTGGGCCTACATGAAATGAGCAATCCTGACTGCTAATTGGGGTAATTAAAAGATTATGACATTTAAACATTTGTAAATTACCTACTGTAATTAACCTGCAACCCACAAAAGCATTTTTGATACAATGGGTTGATTATTGGTCATGCTTGAAATCTGGGGTGTACTCCATTACCAATCAGCTTACGATAACTTGCTGCCAGCCATTTGTTAACTATTTCCATCGTGCTTGCTTCAGTGCTTAAACCACTTGGTGAGCGCTCTACAAGCTGCTTGGTAATAAACACATCCCTCGTCGAGTAACTTTCCTTGTCAGTTCGGTTTGATTTCTTAAAATTTTCAAAACACCAGTTCTGTGCATTGTTTCAAACGACATCAGTGAAGGTCTGTTTTAACAAGTGAGATGGCTGCCAATGTGGTGAGTTAAGGCTGAGTTAAGTAGGAAACCGTTTTTTGGAGGTCACACCATTTTCCACATATTTCTGTGTTTGGAAAAGGAAAAAATATTGAAAATAAATTTTTGATTTCCAATCCAATCAAAATTTGTGATAACGAATTTCTTTTAAAATTCCTTGGTATGATGTGTAAATTTCAGGATTAATTTTCCCCCTTTTGTCTACATTTTGCACATCTTGAACCAATGTAGGTATGACAAAAAAAAAATACACACAAACAATGCTGGATTTATTTTTATTGTGCACAGAACTCTTAATTAGTTTGAAATCATAAGATGCACAAGTTGCATAATTTATTTAACCACTTTGCAAAAATTTATTGCAATTCACCATCTTTTAAAATCTCACTATATTTCAAGCATTTGCAGAACTTTTACGGTGTGGAGAAAAAAAAAAAAGGTTCAACATCTCCGATGAGGTTAACATAAAATTACAACTTTAAAAAAATATGCAGATTCTTGTATCTGTTAAGGAAAACATTCTTTGTGCAACTTAACAAATGAGAATATATTGAGGGAAACAAATGTACATACAGTCACATGCTCACATTAACAATATATTGTTAAAAAAAAAAGGAAATCAAAATGAACTTTACACCTTTACTTGTTCCTTATCCAATTCTGTAAAAAGAAAACTGAAGAATATTGCCATTTTCCCAACAATTATAGAAAACGTTGGAATGAGTAGAGATGGAGCCCTGGCTCATCCTCATTGCTGGGACCGCTGGCTTAGGCGATTAAAAGAGTCCCTGGCAGAGAGTGGTTAAAAAGTGCGCAATAAGTGAAATGGAAAATCTCAAATATCAAGCAGTTATAATGCTCTATAAGGGTTTTGCCTCTCGTCAAGAACAATGAATGAAATAAACAGGGCATTAATGGAGACCTCTTTTGCTCCGACAAAGGGTTATAACACCCAAATGTCAACCTATCCTTGCTTGACATGGCTGTTCGTGTCTCAATTGGCATCCTTTTGATTTCATCCATTGTTCTACTTATTCACTGACAGACACTGGCCTTTTTCCAGCAAGAATAGTTCTTTGTTTCTTCAGTCTTTTCATGAAACCTGCAGTGATACTGTGGCATCATTACTGAGTGTGTAGCACAAAGTGAGGTTAAGCAATTGCTCCACTCTGTCAGTTTATTTCTATGATTGAGGAACTATTTAATTTCAATTGAATTTTATATTTGGAACACAAAAGAACACAGATCGGAACAGGAACCTGCAATTTAGCAGTACTATGGCTCAGAATTTGGAAAATTGAACGGAGTCTCGTCTTGAGCACACATACGCACAGCACGCTAAAGCAATTGCTTTAGTCGTTCCCTCTGGCAGTCAAACAAAATTGAAAATCATACCAAATAGGAAACTTACTATTTTCGGGACGTCAAGGACACATTGCAGAGGAAGAATTAATTTACCGTGTTAAATATAGTGGTGTAAAAATCAACAGAAGTAAACTTCTGAATAAATGGTTTGCTTGTTTGTTGTTGTTTTTTCTTCCTCCAGCTTTTAAAACGTTTATTTTATTTTAATTGAATTATATATTCGAACACTCTGGAACACTATTCATCTTGTTTGTACTTCCAAAAACCTTCAGTTTAGTAGTACTTGGGCAAAAATTTTATGCCGTCTCGCCAAATCAAATTTGTTGCGAGGTCTGAAGGTGGAGTAACCGAGATTCAGACAAAATGTCGGCGCCTCGCGATGCAACGACAGCTAACTTCATCAAACGGATCTGTTTGATCATTTTGGAACGATCTTTGAGAGAAAGAGGCACTTAACAGTTTCTCTGAGAAGAAGTGGTAGAAGGTTCAGCTGCAGACTTCTGTTTGACCATCAGCTTCATATGGTTGCCATCTTGCCTGTTATTCAAAGTTCATGAACAAAACTTATATGGATCATGCTCGGAAACACAAAGGAAGAATTGAAAAGACCTTTCCAATATCCTTTTTTTTCTCAAGGCTATGTGGGGTAAGGTGTTCTGAACTCTTTAGTTTGCTGCCTGTTGTCACCACAACCAACCTGATTGATGAACTACTACAACATGTGCTTGAACTACATTGATACACTATTTTTACATTGAGGCTCATGGTGAGTGGAGCTTGCACATACATCACATGCAGTGCAAGGACATTGGTAGACCTCAGTATAGTTTTACATGAATCACAAGAACATTAATAGACAATGGGCAAATGTGGTATATGGCATTTGAACCTGGTTTCCCTGCATCATGAGTCGTGTTTAGATGGGAACTTGATCAGGCTGCACATTTACCATTTATTCTCAAACCCTTTGAGAAGATATCTGTACTGCACATTTATCAAGGTGTTCACATCCACCGACCACAACACTTTCCTCACTGTGATGCAATTCTGTGGTGATATTGAACATGCTGTTGCTATGACATCTGATCCATTGAGAGAAAAGTCTTGAGAAAAATTTTATTTCTATTTTTAGCTTGTGCTAACCTCAGCTAACAATCTCCTATGTAGAACCTTTTAGAGAGCTTTCTAAAAATCTAGATCATGTATATGTATCACGCTGGCATTATCCACACAAATCGTTCTCTCCAACAACATAGCATATTCAACACAACAAGGAATGGTTGTATTATAATAATAATAATAATATATGTACTGATGAGAGATGTGATAGGTAGTCATACCTGCTCCGAAGACCTTCAAATGGCTTGTACAGGTCAGGAATTTTTGTTTCCAACATAGGTTTCACAGCCTCAAGGAGGTTATTGTAGTTTCTCTCCAGTTGTTTCTGGTAGTCGTGTTGGTCCATAGCTATCAAGTGCTTGTTTTTTCGCAAAGCATTGTGGGACCTGATACAAGTGCAACAATGTTGTATTGGCAAAGGGTTACATCAAATATGCTGCATTCAACTTATTGACAGAACCATTTGGTTTGAACTTTGTGCGGTGATTTCATGCAATCTTTCATTTCTCGTCACCTCAATATCCTTTCAATTTTGTGGGAACTGAATTTTTTTTTTCGTGTTGATTCGGACACGTCATGTGTGCAAATTGACGGTATGCAAACACAAACACGATAACAAGTTCTAATCTTGAAGGAGAATCCAAAAAGCTGTATCCATGTGCACCCTAATCTGTCTAGTTTGATATTGCCAAATTGAGATACGTGCCTTTTTCAAAATTTAAAATCGGAAATTGTAAGTGAAAGACATTTTTGGCCTGGGACCCTCATTTCCATGATATATGAGCCAAATGGCATCACAGCATGAAGACAATCGGCCATGATTGCTTTCCCATTTCACAAGATATGAATTATTATCAGTGAATTATTTTCAAACTTGCATGCGTGTCTTCGTGTGCCAATCTCTCTTGGGTGTTTGCAGGAATACAAACAAAAAAGTTTATGCTGCGCAGTTTGGCAAATAACCCAGACCGAGCCTGTGCTTTGATAAAGCGAATGCTGTTTCCATGAGTCTGGAGCTTTCAAGTCGATTTAAATGGTCACGTCATGTGTTGTGCACAATTTGAGGAACACCGGCGTGGGACAAAATCGATTGCTACATGTGCAGATTCCAACTCCGTTTGAAAACCAATTTATTTTCAACGATATAAAGAAAATTCAACATGCCATCCATTCCCAAGTGTGACAGTTTTATGGTGTGAGAGCAAAATGAACCTTGATAATTACCATTGCTGCTTTGTCTTACGAACTCAAGAAAACGGTGAAAACAATCAGCCCAGTCTTTCCATGTGATAATCTCAACTTCAAAATGAAAGACAGTTTTATGCTTCATCATCATTTCGTATGCAGCGCCCCGTTTTCAGTAAGCCAGTACCCATTCTGTCGATATTGGAAGGATGACAGGCCGAGTCAACCCACTTGGTGTTATTTAACACCACGACAGGGTCCCAAACTCAAGACCATAAGTTGTTAAGCCTACCTTAACCGTTACGCTAACACCAGGCTTTTTGATGCAAGATCAGAAAAAGAAAAAAAAATGAGGCATGTTTGTCTGCGACATCTATTATCACAAATCTGCATTAATACTTAAAATGTCTTTCTGCCTTGATTGTGTTTGTTGCATCGCCATCTGTTTTCTTACCTCCATGAACAACTGAATTAACAGTCGAAACGTTTTAGCACTGCACTTATGAAACGAGGAGAGCCACCTACTTTGAAGGGGTGTTCATCTGGGTGTCCTAGCAGCTGGCATTTGCAGGTGAACATTAAATATCCCATGGTGTCATTTCCAGAGTTTGGGGTTCAACTCCATTGTGTGCTGGCACCCTGGCCAAATTACAAACTCCTGCACATACCCACCACCTAAGACTGGAAAGATAAACAATCGCATCGAGGTAATTGTAGGAATCAACTCGGAATAATCACCTGGGATTTGCACGGTGTTCCCCTTTTAGGGTGTAGTTTAGTTAAAGCTGCATTCCACCAGGATTTTCATACAAATTGACATCAATGCTCCACACCCATTGTTTGTCTTAGTCTCACTCTAACTTGGCCTTCAACTCTGTTGTTGGTGTTTCTGCTCTCTCTCTCTCTCTCTCTCTCTCTCTCTCTCTCTCTCTCTCTCTCTCTCTGCTGTTCCTTTTGTCCTGTTGTGTCCTGATCCGTTCAGTGTAGTGTGTACTATTACTAACTCTTCCATTTTGCCCTTAACTACAGACCATTTAGCTTACTTCCAATCATCAGCAAGGTCATGGAATCCATCATCACAGTTGACATAAAATAATTCCTTTTCTTCAACAGCCTCATCTCAGAGCATCAATTTGGATTCAGACCTGGTCACTCCAACGTGGACATGCTGCTTTTACTCTCCCAACAATGAATGGACCGCTCAATATCAGACATTAAATCAGGGCCGTCTCTGGACATATCTCGAGCTTTTGATAGTCTATCATCCTGCCTTGCTCTTCAAACTGTCTGCCTATGGAATCCAAGGCCAACTCAACTCTAAGATTACTGACTTCCTCCACTTTCATAGACAACGTGTGGCTCTCGATGGAACCCTTTCATCGCCTTTCCATGTCAAGGCTGGAGAACCCCAAGACATTGTTCTCTGCCCCATATTTTTCCTAATCTCCATCAATGATCTCACTGACTCTGGAAAATCTTCTTTCTCTCTTTGCTGATGACTGCACTCTGTGTCGTGACATCTCTCATTCTTCTGACAGACAGGCAGCAGTCTCTTCCCTCTACTCAGACCGTGACAAAATCACAAACTGGTCAAACACAATTTTGTTTACGTGTCTATATTCTCCACCCTATGCATTCTCACTTATCCCTCATAGTTACCTGCATCCCTTATTTGTCTGTCTCCATCGACTTTCTCCTTCCACCCTGCTTGTTGGTATTTTTCCCCCCTTCCTTCTGCTATATTATTTATGTTGTGTCCTGATTTGTTCTGCGTCATCACTCTTCAACGAGCATATAATAGACCATGCAAAAGAAAAAACAATGCTTGGACATTCGCGGCATTTTTCAGGAACGAATCTCCCGTGAATGTCGGGGTCCAAAAGTACTTGTACCAAGTTTGATTTAAATCCCTTCAGCTGTGGAAGCTGTTTGCCTTCAGCTGTTTGATTTAAATCCCTTCAGCTCCTCTCCCAACAATGGATGGAGGTACTCAATGCCAGACATGAAATCAGAGCCACATCCCGAGAAAAGTCGCGTGCTTTTGATACGGTCTGGTATCCCGCCCTGCTCAACAAACTCTCTTTCTGTGGTATCCAAGGCCATCTCCACTCATGGCTCGCAGACGTCCTCTCCTGTCGCCCAAAATAGAGTTCTTTCATCCCCTCTTCCTGTCCAGGCTGGAGTTCCTCAAGGTAGCGTTCTGGGCCCTGTTCTTTTTCTGTTTTTCATCAATGATCTCTCCGAGTCTGGAATATCTTCTTTATGTCTCTGCTGATGACGCCACCCTCGACCGTACCATCTGTCATCCCTCAGACTGGCCAGCAGCAGCTTCTTCGCTCTCTGTAGATCTGGGTACAATCACAAACTGGTCCAACACGTGGAACATGTCTTTCAGTCCTGACAAATCTCATACTCTCACTATGTCTCTCCGAAAGGACCGTTTGGAACCCCCCCCCCCCACATCTACTTTCTCAACAACCCGCTGGAAAAAGTCCTGTCATTCAAGTATCTGGGTCTCACTATTTGCCATGACCTTTCCTGGGAAAGCCACATTTCAAACCTCGTCTCCAAAGCCAGTGACCGACTGGGAATCCTCCATCGTGCAAAGTCCTTCCTTGGCACACCTGAGCTCCTGACCACATTTAAAACATTCGTCCACAGCCTGATGGAGTACTGCTCTCCCCTCTGGGCTGGTGCTCCTGCCTCTCACCTTTCTCAGCTTCACGCTGTAGAAACCAAAGCATTTCGGATCATTGGCATCTCCCGCAATGAGGCTGAGTCTTTGGGCCTCTCACTCTCTCACTGCAGGCAGGTTGGTGGTCTTTCTGTCTTCTACCGTCTCCTCTCCGGTCTCGCCCCCCTCCCCCGCCCTGCTGTGTCTGCGATATGTCCCCCACATATTTCCGCATGGCGTTCAAGGTCTGCCAGCAACCCCCTTCTGGTAAAACTACCAAAATCACAAATCACTGCTCACCTTCACTCTTTCATTCCTCTTTTTCCCCGCATTTGGAAGAAACTCCCTCACTCTATTCAATCCCATTCTTCCCTCCAGGCCTTCAAAACAGCCGTTCACCACCACCTCTTATCATCCCCCAACCAAAACCTCAATCTTTTCTACCCCCGTTAATCCACCCCAAACCCACCTCCTTCAAATTCCCTGTAATGTCCATCTTATATACCCCATGTTCCCCACCCCATCCCTCTCCCTTCCACCTTGCTGTGCGTTGTGTGTTAGCTCTCACACGAGCTTTGACAATGTACGCAAAAAAATTAAAAGCTGTTCTCAAGTATCACATTTTACTTGACATGACCTCTGACCTTTGACCTCTTGATCCAAACATCTAATCTTCGTCTATACATAATTTTAAGTACTTGTACCAAGTTTGATTTGAATCCCTTCTGCTGTTCTGAAGGATCACATTTTTACTTGACATGACATCTGACCTTTGTCCTCGAGGCAAAAATCTATCTGTTTTATCTTGATATCATTAAACATATTTGTACCAGTTTTAATCAGATTCCTTCAGCCGTTCTTAAGTTATCGCGGTAACGAAAACCTGTCACGGTCGGACAACCCAAAGACATAATGCCTCCGGCGACTTCGTCAGTGGAGGCAGAAAAGCACAAGTTTATTTTGGTGCATTTTTAAGGATTAATGCAGGCTTCATCCTCCTTGAAGGAGACTGAAATTTTTGTACACAGAGCCATGGTTCAGATGGGATCAGTTCGATTTTTGGCCAGAATTTATGCTGTCAGATTGGTACTTCGGAGACGGCATTGCATCACAAAGTGCACCATTCCACAGTAATGTCTCTGGCTACGGCTTCCCCTCCTCTCCCGTCTCATGTTTATATGTGTGTTGTACCGTCCAAACAGTGATGACTCCATTTACACCTCACTCGCCAAAAACATGGACCAACTTCCATCCACTGATCCCAACTCTCTTCCTCCTACGTGGTGACTTCATTTGCCATTATGCCAGTTGGCTGGGTGTGGGTACCTCCCTCACCTGCCATGGCTCTTCAGCAAAAGACTTCTGCGACTCATTGAGACTGGCACAGTCTGTCAACTTCCCGACCCGGATCTCAACCAACGGCACTCCATCTCTTCTGGATCTGATTTTGACCAATTTCCCTGAAAATATCTGCTGTTATTCCTCCGCTCCCATCAGTTCATCTGACCACATGCTTGTCAAAGTAGACATCTCTCTGGCTGTTATTGGAGAACCACCTCAGTGCCGTCGAGTCTGGCATTTCACTCAGGCTGACTGGTGAGGTCTTCAAGCAGCCATCAAACTTCTTGACTGGTCTTCCATCTCAACTTTCTCTGACATCAACTCATCCTGGGAATTCTTTCAAAGAAATTTGCTCTCTCTCTCTCTCATGCACAGATCTCATCTTCAGTTGTCCAAACCTTCCTCCCGTCCATGGTAGACTGAAGCTTGTGCCGAGGCAGTTGTCCTGAAACAACTTGCCTTTGCCTCATGGAAGGCAAATCCAATTGAAGGCAATCTCAGTTCCTTCCACAAAGCTCAGAAAACAATGTCTTTCTCATCTCAAGTGTGAACTCTCAAACCGGTATCCCCCCTCCAAATCCTTGTGGCGTCGAGTTGTCTGTTTTTGGTGTATGTTCCCACTCCATCCCCTCCCTTGCCTCAAATAGCGACATAGCTGACACCGCACGTGAAAAGAATGAATGCCTAAACTCGGTGTTTGCTTCTAAATCTTGTGTCCCAAACCCATCGCTTTCTGCATGCAACTTACACAGTCGCACCCAACTGTCACTGGACTCTGTGTCCTTTTCTCCTGACAAGGTGGAGCTTGCTGTCAAGCCTCGACTGATTCTGCAACCGGTCCAGAAGGCAGCAGCCCACGTGTCCTAAAAACCTGCTCTGTTGCTCTTGCTCACCCTCTCTCTGTTCTATTCACCCTCTCATTTGCTCAAGGTTATCTGCCATCTGCTTGGAAATCAGCAAACATTACCGTTCTGCATAAAAAAGGTGCAGAAACAGATCCTTGCAACTACAGACCAATCAGCCTTCTCCCAATCATCAGCAAGGTTATGGAATCCATCATCGCTTCCAACATTAAATCCTTCCTCTTCTCCAATGGCTTGATTTCCAGTCATCAATTTGGATTCAGACCAGGTCACTCTAAGCTGGACTTGCTGCTCCTGCTTTCCCAACAATGGATGAAGGTCCTCAATGCCAGACATGAGATCAGAGCCATTCCCTCGACATATCGCTTGCTTTTGAAACAGTCTGGTACCCCGCCCTGCTCAACAAACTCTTCCGATGGTATCCAAGGCAATCTCCACTCCTCTCCTGTCGCCGTCAACTCCTGGGCCTTAATGGAATTCTCCCATCCCCTCTTCCTGTCCAAGCTGGAGTTCAAGGCAGTGTTCTGGGCTCTGTTCTTTTTCTTGTTTTCATCAATGATCTCTCCGACTCTGGAAAATCCTTTATCTCTTCGATGATGACTCCACCCTCTGCCGTACCATGTGTTGTCCCTCAGATCGGCAAGGAGCAGCCTCTTCACTCTCTGCAGAAATGAATAAAATCACAAGCTGGTCCAACACGTGAAACATGTCTTTCAATCCTGACAAATCTCACACTCTCACAATGGCTCTCCGAAAGGACCGTCTGGACCCCCCCCCAATCTACTTTCTCAACAATCCTCTTGAGGATGTCCTTTCATTCAAACTTTTGGGCCTCACGATCTGCCATGATCTTTCCTGGGAAAGCAACATCTCCAAGCCAGCCTCCAAAGCCAGTCACTGATTGGGCATCCTCCACCGTGCAAAGTCCTTCCTTGGCAGAGCTGAGCTCCTGACCACATACAAAGCTTTCATCCACAGCCTGATGGAGTA
>NC_140962.1:47544125-47564125 GCF_056783735.1 Eptatretus burgeri
CACACACACACACACACACACACACACACACACACACACTCCCCACTGCTCATCATTTTTTCTCGTTTCTATTTGTGAATGAAAAAATTTCCACATTAGTGGAACATCAAACTGGGGCAAAAATGTTTCCCAAGCATGGAAAAAAAACAACATGATCTTAACGATGTTTTTGACTCGTGCTTTGTTTTGGCACAGCACTCAATAAGTAAAGCTCAGTTTTTCAATTACAATACATTACGTGGCATCATCTTTGATACAACTGCAATAATCCTCAATGGTCCTACGATACTTGTTGAATCTTTGTGAAATCTATTATGAAAAGGAGAAGTGTGTGTGTGTGTATGTGTGTGTGTGTGTGTGTGTGTGTGTGTGTATGTGTGTGTGTGTGTGTGTGTGTGTCGATCCAGCTTTACTCACATGGGTTCCTGCTGTTAGAATAATAAAAAAAACGGTGGAAACCGTTTTTTTACCATTGGAACCATTTACCATTGGTTTAAAAACCATTGGAAAGCTAATAATCGATTTACTTGGAACAAAAATTTATGTCCGTTTAATCATGATGCCCATTTCAAAAGCCAGTCTTTCTGGGAGGGAAGATGAAAAAGCAGGACTTTGAGCTTTAATGGAGCGGTTCCAACAGTATGGCACAGCAGGAATACATTAGATTCGCATAAAGCATGACGGACACGGAAGAAACACACAAAATTATGTATAGTAATACTTCTCAAAGCAATAGAAAACGAGACTGGTACTCTTTGACGTCGAGAAGTCGCCAGATATGCCTCCACCCACATTATTACATCATTATATATTATCGTATCAAGGTTGATTTAAATCCCTGAAACCACATTCAAAATATTTAATAATTCTGGCTGCCAGACCATGTGTCCCATCAGGTTGAAATTTAAAAAAAAACATTTCCCCATGAATACTAGATTATAATTTTGACGTTTCACGTCGATTGATGAAGCGGTTCAAGAGAGAATTTTTCAAAGATTTTAGTTCAATCCAAAATGGCTGCCAGAGCCAGACCATGTGACCTGTTAATTATTCGTGAACACCCTGGTATCCCCAAGGCTTGGGGAACATTTCCCTTCGATCTGTCGAGCTGTTCTGGAGGTGGTTTTTCAAGGTTTATTCTTCAAAAAAAAAGTCATAGTTGCCAAACCATGTGACCGATGACGTCATAAAATATTTTCCAATATACAATTTAGCTCAAGATGACCCTCAAAAATTTTCCTACTGATTGGATAAAGTGTTCGACGTATGTAATTATGACGTCATGACACCTACCACCTATGACATCATCAAAAAAAATCACTTGTTTCCCATGGGGAAACCACTTCATTAACGCGAAACTACTGGAATTTTTTTAACTGACCTTTAAAATCATTATTTTATTTTATTTGAAGTACACACCCGAACACTGCGTGGGGTAACGTGTTCTATGGACTCTCTCGTTATTGTTAGAAATAAAAGTTAGTTGAAATAAAAGTTCATATAAAAAAGCACTCATTCAAAATCATGATTGCCCAAAATCACTCCAAAAATATTTTTATTTGAAGCAGGAACAGTAGTGACTGTAGGAACTTGTCCCCTCAGAGCCGCCTGGAAATAACATCCATCATCATTGTGCAAGGCTGCCACACTGGTACTCATTTCACCGACCTCAGAAGGATGACAGGCTGAGTCAACCCCCTGATGTTAATTTCGCGGCCAACAGGGCTTGAACTCAGGACCCTAAGATCCCAAGCCACCACCCTAACCGCAAAGCCAACACCAGATTTGACCTGGACTATTGTACTCACAACTAAACTTGAATGTATATCAGAAAAATAGGACCACACGTCCTGAAGCTCACCTGAATCAGGACCAACAGTCACCCAAACCATCTGCAAACCCCCTTAGACCCTGATGTTTACGCTGTGCTCGTGAAGTGAAAAGCGGTCGGTGCGAAAGTGCGAAAAAGCGATCGGTCGCATACGTGTGCTGTACGTATGTGCGTACGTATGTGCGTACGTATGTGCGTACGTATGTGCGTGTCTGCATTTTAAAAAATTATTTTCTCAGCAACCATTAGTCTGATTGACACAAAATTTTCCAAATTTTGTTGGAGACACCTGGAGAATTTTTTTGCCTTAATTATGATGTCATAGGTCACGTGGTACAGGCATCATCTTCGACAAACTGAAAAACTTTGCACCTCTATATCTCCGAAATCACTCGATGGGAATAATTTACACATGGCTCATTGTCAAGTACTCCTCATGAGGAATAAGATGTGTTGTTGATAATGTCGTCGCTGCCTTCATTGTGACGTCATAATTCGACAAGTACAACGCTTGATTTGATTAGTAATGAATATTTTTTTCTTTGCAACTGTTGGTACAATGGACACGAAATTTTGATCATAGGTGCGCCTCCTCCTGTTGGAAGTTATCATAATAATTATGTCATAGGTCATGTGGTACAGGCACCATCTTGGAAAAACCAAAAATAAATCAATAAAACTTTGCCCCTCTCTCCAAAACCACTCCATGGAAAAAAATTGAAACACAGCTCATTGTCATGTACTCCCCATGGGGAATAAAATATGTTCATGATGATGTCATCGGTGCCTTCATTATGACGTCATAATTCGACAAGTGCAACGCTTGATCCGGTCAGTAGGAAAAAAAAATTCTCTGCAGCTGTTGAAACTGCAAACTGATCAATACAAAACTTAAATTAATCGATCAACTACCCGTGGGAAGTATAGTTTGATAAGAGTGACGTCATCGGTCACTGGTCTGGCACCATATTGGATCAAAGAAAGAAAAAAAAAAACTTTCAAAAATACAAGAGTTTGCTTGCACCAAGACCTTCTCAAGACTGCGCAGGGTAAGTATTCTATGAATACCATCTAGTTTTTTAATGTCATGAAAAACTTTGGTTCACCATCGATGATGAAGGATCTGGTCAAATTTCATTGAAATTGTGTGTGTAGTTTTGGAGAAGAGAGAAAATACCGATTTTGGAGAGCCCAACCCCCCCCCCCCGAGACCCTGATTTTTTTTTATGCCGTGAACAAACTTTGGTACATCATGGGTGATGAAGGCTGTGGACAAGTTTCATGGGAATTGTGTGTGTAGTTTCTAAGAAAAGAGCAAATGCATATTTTGGGGGAGGTCAACCCCCCCACCCCACCCCTCCCCCCCATAGACTCCCTTCATGAGTGCAGATTTTGATGTGGTCAATACACTTTGGTACATCATGGGTGATGAATGCTGTGGTCAACTTTCATCGAAACTGTGTGTGTGGTTTCGAAGGAGACGGCAAATACATTTTGAGGGGGCGGGGAGGTCAAACCCCCCCCCCGTTAAACCCCATCATGAGCACAGATTTTGATGCGGTCAATAAACCTTCTTTAGGCATCAGATATGAAGTTTGTGGCCAAGTTTCATCAAAATCGTGTGTTTGGCTCAAGCGATAATGACTGAAGTGTTTACGGACTGACTGACTGATTGACTCACTCACTCACTCACTCACTCACTCACCTACGGACACTGCTCGATCACAGAAGCTCACCTGACTGAAGCCAAGGTGAGCTAAAAATGATACTTGCATTTCTAAAAGGCATTCTCCCAGGTTTGAACAATCACAATTGTCCAATTTGAACGTAAGTACTGCATACTCTCATTGTGTACTTCTTTTGGAAGTGTACATAGCCAGTGCAGGACACCATTCGAAAGAGCCTAATCATCATCATCATCATCATCATCATCATCATCATCATCATCAACGTCTTGCCCGCAAGGAGCTCTTTTACATGGGTCCCTTGAAAGACAATCATCACAACAATACAGCTAATTATTATCTGTAAATTTCAACAGGCTTGATATTTTTGTGGACCAGAGATTTCATAATTATTTGCTGTTCACGGCCACCCTCTTATCACACAAATTGCTGAAATCTTGATTCTCAGCAAATGCACCGAAGCAGAAAATGTGGTTCTAACTACAAGCGTTGATTACCAATAATTAAACTGAAGAATGACTACTACAGATATATTACAATGACATATAGAAACTAGAAGGGCAGTCGGTAGAGCGCCACGCAATGCCTGATCCAAGAGAACATGTCGGGCCTCAATACATTTCTGAAATATTGTGCTCTATATCGTTTTTGGCCCCATCTCTCAATGGTGAAGAATCGCATAAAAAAATTCTCGTAGTCAGATCTGGATCTTCACAAAAATCGAATCAGTTTGTCCTCGTCACACACGGAACCTGCCCACAAAATTTCATCAGAATCCGTCCACAAATTTTTGAGATATCGTGCACACAAACAAACAGACATAGACACAGACAGGGGTGAAAACATAACCTCCTTCACCTCCGGTGGTGGAGGTAATAAAAAATCGAGGTCATCTTCATCTTCATGTGGAAGTCACATTCATTATGCCTTCAGTAAGCATGTCAACAAGGCATTCAAATTTTATAAGCCTGGCACGTGCAGAATCTACATTATTGAGAGTTTGCTGGTGTTAGTTTGGAAGAGCCGACGACGGATGAAACCATGCCCGTTGAAGTGCCTTCTGTAGATGTCTGTTTAACTAAAAAAAAAAAAAAAAAAAATACCCATTCCATTTGCTTATATACTGATTAAGAGCTAAATACATGGTATACTCATTGTTGAGACATACCTGGTTCACGGTGGTACCGATAGACCCCTGCAACACCATCTGTAGTCGCTTGGGATCAGGCGGGTCTCGGTTGGTGGCAAAAACCAACTCCTGCGTCTTATTCTGCATATCCTCGATAGCAACCTCGATGGGACTCAGGACATTCTGCGTACGTTCATGGTATTAGCTTGATGTACATCAAACATGTTTTTAACGCTCTGATTCGTAAGAAAGAAGTGGAGCATTGAAACAACTGCCCCATGTTTGCAAAATGAATGACGGTTTCAAAGTTGGCCGGAGCAAGGAACGTAAAAACATGTTTTTTTTTTTTTTAAAATTGAACATTCGTGTTGAATTGTACCTGCAACTGCCATGGTTGATGACGTGGCAGCAGTAGGGAGAGGTCGGGATCGAAAAGGGGCTTTCCACAATTAATGAAAATATCAACAAAGTTGGAGACAAAGTCTGGCAAATCTAAATAACGGTTCACAAAAGTAATTCGTCTTCATTAGGGGACCAAAGGAAAAAAAAGTCTAACGATCTAAACAACAATGGCACTCAACACCACAACATGCAAAATGAGAAATTAAAGTACAAGAAACGAGGGCGTGACGTAAGAGCCCAATGTTACACACTCGACTGATTCGCGTCGACAGACCAGTTGAACTCCTAATGAGTTTATTTCAAGGAAAACGCAATGGATGGACAATGGACGTGGCACAGCACGCAACAAAGCAAATTTGTACTATCTATTATTCTTTCCCCCCCCCCTTATAGACTCTGCTTTTCCATTTATATATCCTTGGGGAGATGAAACTCCCTCTTCCTTGTACAAACCCCTCATAATTGCTCGACAGTTCTAAAGGTGGAAACAACCAGAAGTCTCTCGAACCTCGTCAATCTTTCTGCGGAGTTCTCGATTAAAGTCGAACCACAACATTATTTTTACTTCACGCCACCTCCATCATCAACATATCACCTCGACAAACATAAGAAGAATGAGGATATACTTGAAAAAGTCCAACAGAGGGCGACGACACTGCGACATGTCATCTGGCCTTCGACACAAAATATTCAGACAGATTGAGAGCATCGACATTGCTTACACTGGTCTGGAGGAGACGATGGGCTGAATTTATCCAGATCTTCAAAATTATTGAGGGAATCGACCAAAACGATGTGCAGAAATCTGTGATGGATGATTGCTCGAGAACTTGAGGCCAGGATATAAAAATCGGACCACTGGACCTGAAGCTTATCTGGCCCCTGGACTCGTGTTGTAACCCAAATGTGGTAGCATTCTGACTGGTGGTTCTGGAGGAGAAGGTTTTTGAAGGAATTTACACAATTTTCCCAAATAGTTACGAAGTCCGCCATTTTGACACACTTCCGGCCACGTGATCGGCATGACCTCCACAATTTAACATCATGACCCCGTCCTAATGTTGGAACCTAAATGTGGTAGCATTCTGACTGATAGGTCTGGAGAAGATTTTTGAAGGAATTTACACGATTTTCCCAAATAGTTACGAAGTCCGCCATTTTGACACACTTCCGGCCACGTGATCGGCATGACCTCCACAATTTAACATCATGACCCCGTCCGAATGTTGGAACCTAAATGTGGTAGCATTCTGACTGATAGGTCTGGAGAAGATTTTTGAAGGAATTTACACGATTTTCCCAAATAGTTACGAAGTCCGCCATTTTGACACACTTCCGGCCACGTGATCGGCATGACCTCCACAATTTAACATCATGACCCCGTCCGAATGTTGGAACCTAAATGTGGTAGCATTCTGACTGATAGGTCTGGAGAAGATTTTTGAAGGAATTTACACGATTTTCCCAAATAGTTACGAAGTCCGCCATTTTGACACACTTCCGGCCACGTGATCGGCATGACCTCCACAATTTAACATCATGACCCCGTCCGAATGTTGGAACCTAAATGTGGTAGCATTCTGACTGATAGGTCTGGAGAAGATTTTTGAAGGAATTTACTAAGTTTGCCATTTTGACCTACTTAAAGTCACATGACCGGAACGAGCTTTGCAATCCCCGTTACCATCGGGAGCGGAACATCGCTGCCAAATTTCAGCCGGATTGGCCCAGCGGTTTGGCCGGAGAAGTCAAAATAGGAGACGGACGGACAGATGGACGATGGATGATGCATGATGACAATACCTCATCCGGAATTCTAATTTCAGATAACTTCAAAATAAGAAAACAGCACTGCCGATCCAAACTAAGACAAAATTGCTTTCTCTGTCAGAAGCATCAACAAAATGACCGCACTGCAGGGATACCTCGTCAACGTCACAATTACTAACCGGTTCAATTCCGTGCTGGAGAAACATTGGGCTGACAATCCACGTAAGTACAGCCGTCACCAACAAAGTTCAAGGAGAGTAAAGAAGGACAAATAATGTTTCGTGTCTCAACATTCAGTAAGTTCACTAAACCATACATTGCATAACAGACAGAGAAAAAAAAATTGTGGCAAGGAGAAAAACACAGCAACTGAAGGAAGAAACCAGTGGTAAAAAAAAACAAAAAAACAACTCACTTCCTCTTTGTGCACAACATTGATGCGAGTTTTGACGTAAGGGAAGGCATGAGAAGTGGTGAGCACCGTCTTGCGCTTGAATTGCTTGTTGAGCTCACCATGCGGCCGTCCATCCAGTGTGAATGGCGTATCGAACATAAACCGCCGCAGGTTGTAGCTTTTATCAAAGTGGGTTCGACGATCTTTTGCCTCGTACCGCTCAAAGAATGGCTCCACAAATGTAATCTGGATGTAAGCCTGGAACCCCAAAAGGTGGGAGGAAAATGATAAGCGGCCTTGCGCAAGTTATTTGTTGAGCTTACATCTTGAGCACGCATTAGTATTTTCATGCGGAATAAGTAATTCTGCTTGTCACTGCATTTCAGTGAGCTTTCCCAGGTCAGAACTATTATCAGCTAATTAATTTACCTTATCAGCTTCCAGCTTGCTGTGGTCCACAGAACTTGAATCCTTGATAACTTTCACGACAGCGTTACCCAACCTCAGTCCGTAGAAGGCCTGCACACCAGAAAGTTTCACGGTCCTCAACACGCAAACTGCTGCCAAAATATCGTGTGAACTTGAAATGCATTAACGACATGAAAATTGACGGTTTTGTAATGGCAACCATAAACTTGGAAGTGATTGAAAAGCAAGGAATATGAACCACTGAGTGTTGTTAACAAAGCACCAATTACAGGCATCAAGGCTGACCTGCGTCCCGTTTCCAATGTTGACGATTGAGTGCAAACTGAATTTACATCCAAATCAAGGATGACTGGCCCTGACTTCCATAAGTCTTTATCTTCAACCCACAGTAGATTATGGCCTAGAGAAGGGCAGCAAGTCATGATGAAGACTGCGTGACATGAAACGAGCAACGTACCTCCAGACGATGAGAGATTTCTGGAAGCTTGGTAATGGAAGGCTCCTTGTATACGAACTCATGTCCATCAAGGCCTTCAAATTTTTCTCCATAGAAAGCCACACGGAAATATGTCCCAAACATTCGTTT
The DNA here is from genome assembly GCF_056783735.1 of Eptatretus burgeri. NCBI lineage: Eukaryota > Metazoa > Chordata > Myxini > Myxiniformes > Myxinidae > Eptatretus > Eptatretus burgeri. The sequence continues at coordinate 47,552,352 of NC_140962.1, forward strand.
TGTGTCCTGAGCACGTACAAGTACATTTTCCAGGTTTAATTTTGGCTCAGCTATGAGGATTACATTTTATACCATTGCAGTCATGTTTCTCAGCTTGACATTCACAATAGGTGACTGGATTTTAGCGTACTCCATCGCCAACTTCCGTGTGTCATGTACGGCTATAAATGGTCAATGAGGTCTCTGATTTTGTTGAATCAATCAGTCTGTGGGGTGTCATCATTGCCTGAGGGCACATTACGTCCACCGAGTAATGCTGGTAGACAGGACGTCCAGTTTACCGTCCTTCCGAGGGACGGTACGCATCGATGAATCACCCTACAAGTGAAACACTGGGATGACAGTTTATTGCTGGGCCGAGATTCAAACCCATGCTAGACAGCTCAGAGGCTAATGTGCATACCTCGAGGCCATCATGTCTGCTCAACCACGATAATGGGACATAGACCACTACTACTAATACGACTACTATCATGAACATTCGAAGCATAAAACTTTTAAAATTTGCAGGTAATCCACAAACATTTTAAAAATTATTGTTCTAGATGATGAATGATTATGAAAATGCTGTGATAATGTAATTTTTTACATGGATAAATGGTCACCGATAAATATTCAAAGGGAGCTAAATATGACACGGTCTGGCACCCTGCCCTGCTCACCAAACTCTCTTCCCATGGTATCCAAGGCCATCTCCACTCATGGCTCGCAGACTTCCTCTCCTGTCGCAGTCAACGTGTGGCCCTAAATGGAGTTCTTTCATCCCCCCTTCCTGTCCAGGCTGGAGTTCCTCAAGGTAGCGTTCTGGGCCCTGTTCTTTTTCTGGTTTTCATCAATGATCTCTCCGACTCTCTGGAAATCCTCTTTATCTCTTTGCTGATGACTCCACCCCTCTGTCGTATCATCCCTCATCCCTCAGATCAGCAAGCAGCAGCTTCTTCACTCACTGCAGATCTGGGTAAAATCACAAACTGGTCCAACACGTGGAACATGTCTTTCAACCCTGACAAATCTCACACTCTCACTATGTCTCTCTGAAAGGACCGTCTGGAACCCACCCACCTCCCCTCCCCCCATCTACTTTCTCAACAATTCTCTTGAAGAAGTCCAAACATTAAAGCTTTTGGGCCTATCTGCCATGATCTTTCCTGGGAAAGCCACATTTCCAAGCTGGCCTCCAAAGCCATTTGCTGACTGGGCATCCGCCGTTGTGTAAAGTCCTTCCTTTGCACACCTTGATGGAGTACTGCTCTCCCCTCTGGGCTGGTGCTCCGCTCTCTCACCTTTCTTGCTTCACGCTGTAGAAACCAAGGCATTTCGGATCATTGGTATCTCCTGCGATGAAGTTGAGTCTTTGAGTCTTTGGGTCTGGGTCTCTGGGTCTCTGGGTCTCTGGGTCTCTGGGTCTCTCTCTCTCTCTCTCTCTCTCTCTCTCTCTCTCTCTCTCTCTCTCTCTCTCTCTCTCTCTCTCTCTCTCTCTCTCTCTCTCTCTCTCTCTCACTGCAGGCAGGTCGGTGGTCTGTCTTCTACAGTCTCCTCTCCGGCCTTGCCCCCTGCTTTGGCTGCGATCTGTCCCCCCCCCCCATATTTCCACAAGGTGCTCAAGGTCCGCCAGCAACGCCCTTTTCGTAAGATTACCAAAATCATGAATCGCTGCTCAACTTCATTCTTTCATTCCTCTTTTACCCCGCCTTTGGAACAAACTTCCACACTCTCTTCAATCCCACTTCATCCTCCAGGTCTTCAAACCAGCTGTTCACCACCATCTCTTATCTTCCCCCATCCAAAACCATTTTTTTTTTACCCCTGCTAATCCATCCCAAACCCACCTCCTTCAAAATTCCCTGCTTTCCTTCCTGAAGGTCCCTGCAGTGTCCATCTTGTTTACCCCGTGTACCCCATCCCTTTCCCTTACACAGATCTCCTCATGGCTCTGTTCCCCACTGTTGTGTTTCCCTCTCCCACCCCTCGTCTCCTGCTCCCCTTGTTATGCATTCTGTGTGTTAGCTCTTATATGAGCCTTGACATTGTTTATTTTAAAAAAAAGAAAAGAGGTGCCAGTCCAACTTAATTCAAGGTATTTCAAAATAGAGTCATCCTTAAAAGGTAAAACTGAGATCCCAGGATTCTGTTTTTTAAGCAACCAAGGCAAGATGAAACCGAGAACGTAAATGTTCGACGTCACGATGTCGCCAGATCTGACTGCGCCCACATTATTAAATCATTTTAATACTTGTACCAAGTATGATTTAAATCCCTGAACCCAGATTTTAAATTTTAAATAATTCCAGCTGCCAGACCATGCATCCAACCAGGTTGAAATTTAAAGCATATATTCCACATGTCGACTCAATCATATCTGACGTTTCACATCGATTGATGAAGCGGTTCAAGAGAAAGATTAAAAAAAAAAGAATTTCGTTCAAAGCAATATGGCTGCCAGACCATGTGACCTATTAATTATTCGTAAACACACTGGTATCCCCAAGGCTTGGGGAACATACAAGTGAAGGTTCCCCTCGATCTGTGAAGCCATTCTGGAGAAGATTTTAAAATGTGTATTCTTCAAAAAAAATAGCTGCCAAACCATGTGACCTATGACGTCATATGTGGAGAACTTTTTGTGCCTCATGGATAGACCATCATACCTGTAAAGTTTCGGTGAGATCTGTTCAGCTGTTACAGAGAAGAGGATTTTTGAAGGTTTTATGTTAAAAAAAACAATATGGCGACCGAACCACATGACTGATGATGTCATCAAATTTTTTTTTGCCAATTACAATTTAGCCCAAGATGACCCTTAAAATTTTGCAAACTGATCGGATAAAGCGTTTGACATGTGCAATTATGACGTCATAACAAAGCCACGTATGACATCAAAAAAAATCACACTTGTTTCCCTTGGGTGGTACTTCACAAATGCCAAGTTTCAATTTTTTCCATGGAGCGGTTTCAGAGATACAGATGTCCAAAGTGTTTCCTTTTTTTCCAACATGGCTGCCACACCATGTGACCTATTAAATCATAGTCACCACCAAAACATTCTACAAGAGTAGTCACACCGACGGTGAAAATTTCATGAAATTTCTATGGTAACAAAAAAAACAAAAAAAAAACCATGCCGCCTGCTTCGATCGGACACCTGACCCCCAAGATGTCCTCTTTATCAAATCAAATACAGAACGGGTGGCCAATCACATCTTTGAAGTTTTGTGTTGATCAGATGAGGCTCTTTGTCCAACACGGCTGCGAGACCATGTGACCGATGATGTTGAAATTTCCAACCAATATTCCCCATCCAGTCAATCATATTTAAAAAAAAAAAAAATTTTCTCTGAAACCGCTTCGCCTTTCGATTGTGAGACTTTGCAGTGATGATCCACTACTGTTGCTACAAATATATTATAAAACAATGACCTCAGTCACATGATGTGGCAGCTACGTTGGTTTTAAGGAAATAATTAAACAATTATTTCTCTGAAACCGTTTAACCTATCAATACTAGACTTTGCAGGAATTATTCACTGCCCTTGCTGCATACACTTGACTTTAAAATGACATCATCAATCACATGGTGTGGCAGCCACATTGGTTTCAAAGAAAAAAAATATATATACAGTCAACCCCCGCTTTACCGCGGTTCACCTATCGCTCCCCCCGGTTCATCGTGGGTTTTCCCTTGGAACGTAACTATTTTTTTCTGCGGATTCCCCCGGTACATCGCGGTAATAATATATAAAATATAAATTCTTTAAGCAATAAATTATAACGCGTGGTGCTCGACCAGTCACACAACGCACGAGACAAAGTTTCGCTTGTGAACTTAGAATATTTTCTACGTTTTTTTTCTCCAAGCCCCACGATGCCGCCCAAACGCCCTGCACCTTCTAAGGCTTCTGGCAAGGAACCAAAGCGCCAGAGGAAGGTCCTGACGCTCCAGGAGAAGGTTAAGGTGCTCGATATATGCATCGGGAAGGAAAAAGGTTTGCCGCCGTTGGACGAGCACTGTTCGTACCCAGCACCTTAAAACCGACCAGACCAGACGAGTCGATCTACGGCACCTCAAACCCAATCACTGCCAAACCGACCAGACCAGACGAGTCGATCTCCGGCACCTCAAACCCAATCACTGCCAAACCGACCAGACCAGACGAGTCGATCTACGGCACCTCAAACCCAATCACTGCCAAACCGACCAGACCAGACGAGTCGATTTTTTGGGGGAGGCGTCCATTCATCGCAGATTATCACTTAGCGCGGGGAGGTTTGGAACATAACCCCTGCGAGAAACGGGGGATTACTGTATGTATATATATATATATATATATATATATATATATATATATATATATATATATATATATATATATATATATATATATATATATACATATATTTCAGAAATTTCTGTAGTGATTGATGTGAAACATTGCAGTTGTGACCCTACTCCATGTGGTGCAATATGTTTCGTATTCATTTGTTAAGCAGTTTTGGAGAAAAAGGTTTATGAATTTTCGCTTTTCAAACCAACATGGCTGCCAAACCACATGACTAATGACATCATATTTTTTTTCTGTCAACCAATCTATCCCTAGATGAACCTCAAATTTTCATACTGATTGAATGCAGCGTTCTACATGTTGAATTTTGACCGGGAAACCACTTCACCGATGACATCATAGTCAAATCATACTTATTCCTCATGAAGAGTCGTTGCCAGATGCCAAGTATGTTGCATGTCTGTGGGAATTTTCTCCGTTTTCTCTGCAACCATTTATCCGGTTGACGCAAAACTTTTACCATTGATGCGACTACTCTTCCAGAATTTTTTAATGATAGTTTTGACGTCATAGGTCACGTGGGGTGGCAGCCATGTTAGAAAAATGGAAAAAAACTTTGGACCTCTATCTCCTAAACTTGCACGTATGTTTGAATGGACAACCTGAAAAATGTAACGTCACCGGCGACTTCTTCCCCGGAGGCATAAAAATTGATCCACGCCCATTGCCCATACCTTATCGACAACATGTCACCTCTCATCGACTCTCACATAGTCTGATAATTCTTTAATTCCACATGGAAATGTGACAATCGATGAGAACATTACCTGCATGCTGATCTTCTCAAACGCCTGCTGAAGTTTCCCATGCAACGTGGCCAGTTTCTTAATGTCGCGGTGTGCCTCGTGGATCGGAATGAGAATCTTGTAAACCTCGTTCACTGCCTCAAACATCTGAGCCTGCCCAAGGAAATTGTTCAATTAATTTGAGTCAGGATTTTTCACTCCTTTCCTTATTGTGAAGGATAGGATAAAATAATCCAGGGTAACAAAGAAAAACTAATGCTGATTGTAATGGAGGGCTTTAAGGATGGCTTTTCACCGAGAAAGGACAAATTAAAAATAGATATTGGAATTCGTCATACCATTGAGAATAAGTTAGCAGCCTGCTCAAGCAGTCCCACTAATCCAGTCTCAGAGAAAAAGCTCCCAGAGCAAATGCCTTCCTCATCAGGCGAAAGGATGTCATCGGAGACGGCCGATTCTTCAATAACATTTCCTGAAATCCTCTGTGAAGCAAAGCAACAGTGCACCGTCATCACAGCCACCGTTATAAAAATTATCAGCACTGTCAACTTCTATTACATCATTGTTCTACTTGCTCAGCCTCGACCATTTTTTTTTTTTGACTAAAATTTAAAAATTCTCATCGTATGTCGGTCTGTCTCATTTGTTTATATGTTTGTCTGCAAGTGTGATCACTCCTGAACGCTTTCAGCTATCGTCGTCAAACTTTAGCAGAGGATTCAAAAAGACAAAAGTGAGGCAGTCAATGTTTTTTAACTATATATATATATATATATATATATATATATATATATATATATATATATATATATATATATATATATATATGTCAAAGGTCAAAGTGACAGTGACGGAATTTACATAAAACAGAAACGACCAAAAGTGTTTGCGCTATCCGACGTCAAACTTGACACAAACGAGTTGGAAAACATCACCTGCAAATTGTAAGCAGATTTAATAATCCGATCGTTATTAAAACACGAGATTCCTCTCGGGGCTGGGAGACGGACGACGCATTTCCAAAATGGTGGCAATCCATTGATGTATAACATCATTTCCACAGCAATGAAGTCACCCATGTTAAAGTATAGAGTTTTTTTTTTAATGACAACAAAAAAAAAAAAAGACGATAACTCAAAAATGCTTCAATTTCGAGGTATCAAATTGCAACCATGTTCAAAGGTCAAGGTGACAATGACATCATTTGCATGATTGTGGCATACCTGTCAGGCTACCTGATGCCTTCTTGCTTTTATTTTTGCTCTTTTCATTTTATCACGATCCTTACTTTTATCTTTTTGCCCAATGTTTTTTCTTAATCGTAATGATTTGCTACTTGTATGGTGAGATATTACTACAAGTCGACTGCCTAATATCTCTATCTTTTTCTCAAAACACATTGAGCTTTTTTTTTTCCTATTCACCTATTTCTTTGTCAATCATTTTACCTCTTTATATTACTTTTCTGTACTGCTAAATCTTTGAATCGTCTCATTCCAGCTCACCTCGAAGCTAACACTGCCGACGGGAAGGTATGTCTTGTCCTCAAGCATGGCGAGGTATTCAGAAACAAGCGCAGCACCATGAACCATGCAGTGTGCCGCCTCAGCGTGATTGTCTCTCTCAGCGTGCTTGCGCGCCATGTTCTGCAACCATGTTAGTCGGAGATCTGGGGATGTCTGATAGCCCTTCGCTATCCTAGATGAAAGGCCCAAACGGTAAGAAATATGAGGAACGCACAAACAAGAACTATCAATATTTATGAAATATCTTCCAAAAAGTATCTATTTTTGGTCCACACTTCATCATAAATTCAACCAATTTACATACCTGTACATGAGGTCCACGAGCATCTCCGGATCCCTCTTGTATGATTTCATTCTGACTGTGTCAGACAGGATGGTGTGAAGGTTCACGACCAGCTCCTTTACCTACAACAGATAGGTAACAGTCAAAGAACAGATGAAAGCACAACCCTATTTATATTAACTTGGCATCACGAAAGGCTCAGAGGGAGCATACTTGCTTTTGAGCTGTATCGTCTGGGATTGATTAGCAACCGAGCTCCAAACTGTTCCCCCAGTGTTTTGCAGGCAGGAGGTATGCTGTCCTTCAGAGGGCAAGTTAAACCCACTACCCTATCTTTATCTCTGCCTCCGAAGGTGAAGGCGGTTACGTTTTCCTTCGAAGGTAAAGGCGGTTACGCTTTCACCCCTTTCTGTCTATTTGTCTGTTTGTTTGTCTGTTTGTGCAGAGGATATCTCAAAGTTGTGGACGGATCCAGATGGAATTTTGTGGACATAACAGGTTCAGTGTGTGAAAAGGACGAACTGATGAGATTTTGGTGAAGATCCGGATCTTCACCAAAGATCCGGAGATGGGGCCAAAAACGAAATAGCACTACATAGCATGATATTTGTATTGGGCCCGATGTTCTCATGGATCAGGCATTACGTGGCGGAGATATGCGCTCTTCCGAGTGCCCTTCTCGTCTAGTATTGTTTTGTTGACATTAAAACTATCATGGCGCCTTTCAACTCGATATCTGTGATCACCCTTGGTGATCACCCACGAATTACCCTTGGCCCACGATCCAATGATGCCATATTTTGTTCCATTCACCAAACGACCTTGACTCTCAACATTTATGGAAAAAGAGTGTAATTTGAGAAAATGTGAAAATGTGTTCCCATCAACAATCTACCCATAAAACTCAACATCATGAAAATCAGAGGAAAATCATTCAAGTTATGATCAAAAAGGTGTTTTTTTTGTTAATTAGGTCACAATCCAAAAAAAAAAGTAGGTGAAAGACACGAATCAAATACCAGATGCATCACTTCAATGCAGGGATGTTATTATGATACAAGAACATCTTGGAGAGGCAAGCCGTCGAGCTTGGAGAATTGGCAAAATTGAGCAATGTCAAAAAAAAAAAAAAGAAGATGCATTTTTTTTCAGACCGCTATTTGACCTTGACCTTTAACTCAGAGGGGTACGATGTAAATTAAGTGTAAGTGTGACTTTTTGTCAGCTATCTCAAGGGCAATTTCGTTCCCATCAGATGAACCTGAGTCGAGTTAGGGTGAAATATGTTAAAATGTCTATAATTGGGTAATGACTTTAAAAATTAGGTCAAGGTCAAAAAAGAAATATCAATCCCGTAAGCTTTATTCCCATTATTGAGGCAAAATTTCATTCCGAAAGTCCCAGGCCGATCTGAGATGCGCCTCTGACATTGATAGTTTTTGATTCGTTTTCAACAATTTCTAATGGAAAGGCTGCTTCCTTATGATCGTAAAATATTGGCACGTCCCATATACTTTTTTTCGAAAGAAATGTTGTTACCTGTAAACATATTTTGGGTTTGCCTCCGTAACTACCCATGAGTTTCAGAACCTCTTTTTGGAATTCCTCCTGATGACTCCATCTTTACCCTTTGCGTCTTCGGGTTCCTCCTGATGACTCCAACGCAGTATTTGGTTTTCCGTTTCATTATGTTTGTACCACATCGTGATGCAGTGTGGACTGTGCTTCCCCGCCTCCGGACCTATGGTAGCTTGTACATGTTGCTGTGTTTGAGCCTGGGGAATAACTGCAGAAATCTGTCTATCCGTGTTCTTCTCGACATCTTTGTTCTTTATTACTTTCACACTTCTTTCTACTTTTAAACATTTCTCTTTCTTCATTCTAATTCTCTCTTTTTCTTAATTTTTCTCTTTCTTTGTCGATCTGTTGGAAGAGAAGTGAATTCTTGCAGAAAGTTTTCCGTAAGGCTCATTTGGCTGCACGTCGATGGGTTTGAGGGTAGAGGAGCAGCAGCACAACCCCGAATCCTATCCAGGTTCCTCCTGATGACTCCATCTTTGCTCTTTGTTTGAGGAAGCAGCCTTTCCATTCGAAATTGTTGAAGATGAAGGAAAAAGCAAATAAAGACTACACACCCCCTTCGTCAACCCAAGTAAACCATGTCATGCAGCCCCTATTAATATCGTTCAAAAAAAGGTTAATCTATTAGACCCACAGAATGAGCATGTTTAAAGGATGCAGCACCTGCTGGTGCAGACTGGAACCCTGCATGTTGGAGTCGAGTTCTGAGTAGGCAAGAATGGTGCATAGTGAGCGGCGCAGCGATTCTTCACTCATGCTCTCTGATGTCCCAACAAGCGATGCCAAAGACATGGTCACCTGCATTTTCACTCTTGCAAAGTTCTGCCGAGAAATGTAACCAGGGTGGTGCGAGTGTAAAGGTTTAGTGAAACTGAAGAAGAGAAGAACAGTGAAATAATAACGACTGGACTCATTGTATTGGAGTGAGAATTGTCATTTCCTCCTCTTTTCCGATAAAACAATCTCAATATGTATCTATCTCTATCTCTATCTCTATCTCTATCTCTATCTCTATCTCTATCTCTATCTCTATCTCTATCTCTATCTCTCTCTCTCTCTCTCTCTCTCTCTCTCTCTCTCTCTCTCTCTCTCTCTCTCTCTCTCTCTCTCTCTCTCTCTCTCTCTCTCTCTCTCTCTCTCTCTCTCTCTCTCTCTCTCTCTCTCTCTCTCTCTCTCTCTCTCTCTCTCTCTCTCTCTCTCTCTCTCCTGAATTACGACAGTGACCAGAATATACGGTGACCTGAATTATGACGTACAGGTATGAAGAAATGCGCATCATTTTGTGGTTTTAGCTGAACTTTACAGCCAGTTTTGTTTTTGTGCTTTATGGCGAATCGGCTCAGAGCCATGACGTAACTCCAACCGAACAGCTCCAGGGTGTCATGGAACCCTGCCTCCTATGTTGAGGCCTACAAAGCATCAGTGAATTTGCATCTATTGTAAAGGACAAATGGCACAATATTATAGCTGGTATCAAATAAAATGTGGCGCACAGTATTAGTGACAGCAACCTTACTGAGCCGATCGGCAAAGGAGGACGACAACCCCATTGTAAATAAAATGTATCTTTTTTTTTCCCCTCATCGTCCCAATACTTTTGGTCATTAGAGCATAATTTTACACTTATAACAAGGGCATAAGATATTCCATCGCACCCACTCGCTGCCTCGTGTGATATGGAGCGTAACGAGTGGCGCTGGACTTGCACAAGGGTGATATAATAATTGTTCAGAGTTCTGTAAATATCATGAGGCCAGAGTATGTCAAAATGTGAACGTCGCTTGATGCTGTTAATCTACATAATCACATCTGTTCAGTTCCATGACACCGAAGATCATCAGGATGCCGTCAATCTGTTGAATGCACATTTTACCAAGATTCAATCATTCAATTGGTCTGTTGGCTGGATGATTAATGAGGGTGTCATTGATGCGCCTGTACATTAGAGCAGGAAATTGGAATTTGACAGGGAAGCAGAACACAATGGACTGCCCTTTTTAAAAGGCACCGTGGGATGTTTAACGCTCACGAGTAGTATTCATAAAACCACCTATCGAGTTACACCATTCTGCTATCACTGATTAAATAATATATAATTGGACTCGGTGTAGATCGCCAAATTCCTTCTTGAAGATTTCCGATAACGGCTCAATGTGGATTCCGCAATTTATAAGATTTAAATATTTATCATTTGACAAATGCGAGTGAGAAAAAGTGACAGGAAAACAGTGTGGTCGTGATTTGTCAATGCAGACACACATTTCCAATCTCGAAATTTTGCCTCATGAGGAGGTAAAGAGAGGCGCTGGCCTGAGCCCGTGTGCTCTCAACGCCGGCGCTGCAGTGACGTAAAAGACGAAGACACAGGTCAGCGCATTGCTCAGTCTCTTCCTCGAAGAGAAGCTCTGGGAACTGCACACCGGGGCAGAGAAATGAGGAGGAAGGGTCGGTTAGATCTGAGAGATGAAGCAATTCAAACAAAATCAAGTTCTACAACAGCAAGGTTGCGTTCATTTGTTTTCCCCCGACAATTGTTTCAAAAGTTGCGATGTGAACATGTTGCCACAAGGGATCTGTTGTTTTGGTGCACTTTGTTTTTATCTATCTTCATCTGGGACAATTTTATGCGATTTCACAGTCATCGTTCACTGGTATGCTGATAATTCTCAGATCTATCTGCCCTTGAGAACCTGATGACGTGCTCTCTGCACGGACATTCATTACTTTTAATACCACTTCTCTCTAATTCAAACTTGGAGACCCATTAACTTTCTCAAACTCAGTGATACCAAGACCTTGGCTCCTCATCCATATTTAAAAAAGCTTCAACCGCGGATATGGGGGATCACCACCCGATCTCTACTTCCATGGTTTGGTGATGGATCCAAAGCTTTCATCCACTCTGCACATTACAGAAAACAAACTCTAAGTCTATTTCCTTCAATTTGCATAATTTATCCAAACTCATGCATTCATGCTTAAACCACAGGACAATAGAATATAAGACCCGTCGCTTCACTGATGGAAATACCAATCTTTGCTGTGATGGCTAATCAATAGGGCAAGAAGAAAAAGGATTCCTGGGAGTGCGGGGATAACCAACGCCACAAGTTAGCATTTGCAGTTTTGTCACGTGAGCCCATGGACACATAAAAAATTAAAAAAATATATCATCACAAACCTTCCCAGGAGTTCCCTGAATCCACTGTAGTTTGATTTATTGAAATCCGTTAATCCGTTCTCAAGTTTTGGCAACACTAGCCTCCATCAATCAGCATCGACAAAGCCATAATTGGCG
>NC_140962.1:47569125-47589125 GCF_056783735.1 Eptatretus burgeri
AGCCAAGCAGCCACAGGTTGCGTATGAATAAATAAATAAATAAATAAATAACTTGCTACTTTTGAAAGGATTGACGGGATCTTTCATTCCCACAGCCAGCTAAAAGATGTAGTCCGGATGTCAAACACCATTTTTCAAGATGACCTTGCATTAGGGTCCGCACAATGTTTTTCTGCATTTTTGTGATCACCAGACCATCTGAATGAATATTCTGAGTGATGCCACTCTGGCACCCTTGAGCATTTTTGTAGAAACCCATTAATATGCAAATTAGCGGTGGCCATTATCGAAATTACTATTTTTCTTAACATCTCCAAAAGTAAGCATCCAAATATCCTGGTTGAGGTGTCTACACCCGTTTTTAGGGTCACTGGTCATGATAAACCCACTTACAATTAGATAACATTGAAATTTAGCTCATTAATATGCAAATTAGCAGTCACCATTATTGAAAATGTAGATAAATAGACATATAGATAGAAAAAAAAACACTTCAGTCTTTGTGAATACAGATCACTATTATTCATACAGATTCAACAATTTGACAGTATGCAATGAAAGCAGCTCACAACATGAACAAAAGAAGACATTCCTGTGTAAATCAAATGTTCATCTATATAACAGGTTTGTAAACCTCATGAAGGCTACTTGAGTGCTTGGTGTCTCATTCAGTGTCAGAGTCATCATCAAGGGCAAATGCAGCAGCTGTCTTGGTGTGCTCATTCCTGCAGTCAGTATCTCCATGGCACGTACAGAAAACTGTGCACGGTAACTTGGCTGCTGTGCAGCGGCATTGAGCTGTGTCGCATTGCTTGTCGGAGGAACATCCACAACGTATCAGTTCCAAGATCTCTGGTGGTGCAAGAGCGACGTTGGGCGGCAGCATAATTGGAAGTAATGATCTTGATGCCTCATCACGTTTCCATCCGTACTGAGTGGGATCCAGAGGTGGTGGCTGCAGCTCAGCAGCTGACTTCCATATTGCTGTCTGGATAAGAGCGCGTCGCACGTTTTGTTCAAAGGACTCTGTAGTTGGTGGCATTTGGTTTCGCCATCTTCGTAGACCACACCTCTTTGCGAACATCAGACATGTTGCTTCTCTCCTTGCCACCATAGCAAACAGCCATGAACACAGTGGCTTCGGCGATGACATCCTCAATAGATGCCTCCACATTCCCAAGTTTTTGAAGTGAATGGCCTGCTGCGAGTATCTTCTTGCCAGTCAGTTTACCTCTACCATACATCTGGGCAACGGTGTCGCAACCTGTCAGTGCGTGTAAAGCTAGTAGGTCTTGCAACATCCGGCATGCTTTCTGGCAGTGGCCCCAATGTCGATCAACGATCGGCCAGGACATGTTGCTTCCATTGTTACGCAGCATTGCAGATGAAGTTCTGCGAAGTGATACACAAGCAAGATGAGCACATCAGTATCATCACAGATGACTGTGATGCATTTTGCGCCATCTTCGGCAACTTTAGCGACTTGCTGAATCATGATGACATCTGCCTCCTCACGCGTCGTCTTCAAATCAGTGCGACACCTTCGGGCTCCGTGGTGTATTTCCACTGGGGTAGACTCCTGTCCCATAATGACGAGCCTGTGTTGGCTCTGCTTTCTTTGTTGGCTAACGTCAATCAAATTCTGGCAAATCAGTTCTCAGTTACTGACAGAACCACCAGCTGTGGAGGCAGTGGAGACCTGTGGCACCTGCTAGCTTGCTGCCCAGCTCTTGCTAATCTTGTTCCACTCTTGATGCTGAAATCATTATATCTGTCAAATACCAGATATACATCTGATTTGTCCACCTTTGCCATGATGTAGCTCGTGAAGTTGTCAACAATGGCTTGCACAATTCCCCTGTTAGGCCAATGAATAACCCAGAGGATTGCACAACCATCTAAGATGGTGACTTCAGGTTGCGGACCCAGTCTTGTTGAGATTTCCACTTGGAGATTCTTCTTCAATGTCGACTTGGTCTTTGCTATTCTCATCTCCCCCTTTTCATCGAACATTGATGTTGGCACAGGTGCAAGTTCGTACTCCAAGACGTCACATAGTTTGATGTTTCGATTTTGTTGGAGTCCCATGACCCTGGAGTAGATGAGATTTAGATCACAAACTTCAGTAGATCCCACACGCATGGCTTTCTATGTCACTGCCATAGTTATGACTTGTTTAGATAAGGGAGTTTTGAATCCTGCTGGCCAGCTTTCTTCATACGAATGCATCTGTGCTCGGCCAATGTCAACTGCCCTTGGCGCGTTCACCTTCTCCGGTCCAATTCTGCCAGTTACAATGTTGACAACTCTGTCTGCATGTTCGTTTGGGTCAAGTGGGTCGATACAGGACTGGAGTTTTCTCCTTATCTTATCTCGGTCCTCTGCATCAGATCGTATGCGTGATGGCTTCTCTTCCTTGTGAATGGTCACCTCTGTGACTATGTGCCCCTCAGACATATCTGTGAGATCGTGGACTATCTGACTAAACGTGTGCATACTATAGGCCCACTTCTTCAGTGTAATGCCAACGATTCCATGTATGCCATGACCGTAGCGCATGAACGTGGACTCGATGTACATATCCGACCATATGCCGTTCCATAGGCCCTTCTTGTGCCGCATCACGTGATCTCCTTTTAAGAACATTTCCAGAATGTCTCCATGAAGCCTTTCCATCAATCAAAGGTAGTAGAGTCTGTATCTCACATAGTTGTGATGTCCAGCCACGAAGAAGTAGGGGAGCATCTCCTTCATAGCCCAAAGATGCAATGGCCAGTCTCCTTCACGCTCAGCACGAACAAACACCATCATGATGAATACAGGTTTCACAAGGTTCTGTACCCATAGTTGTCTGGTCATGCTCTTTGTTGCTTTGGTTTCAAGAGTGTCCATTAAGTCTTCATGACTTTCTGCCTGAGCCAAGCTAGAACGAAGGACCTCCTCAGTCACCAATCGCAGGGCCCTGAAGTTTAGGGGAAACTTTTTTCCACCAAGCATATGAGCAACACCTCCGAAGGCAGATTTAATTACGTCTTCCAGCCCACTTTCAGCCATCAAGTTCCACACACAACCGATGAAACTCATAAGGGTATGCATGCCGCCCAGCCTCGGTATGAACTGGGTAAATCGCTCAGGATAAACCCATTTAACATTAATGGCCGCTCAATACAGCTGTTGGTCAGTTACGGTTTGTCCACACTCTGCGGTCAAGCTTTTTCCCTCCTCCATTGCTGTAAACATCGTGTCCGGATCAGCTGGATCCATATCTATGAGTGGTGTATAAATGGCCCTCGTTGCAGGTTGGATGGATCGTCCTTGCTCTTTGCAGAGCTTTGTATTAAAGCCACCAAACTCTGGTGTGTTCTGATCAGAAGTGATTTGCTTCAGAAAAGAGAAATCCACATCTTGAACTCTCCGAAGTTGTATGGCTTGATGAGCCAATACGCGGAGAGGTAACACCACACGTGTGGCTTCTTCAACTGGCATCGCTGGTTTCTCAGGTCCCTTGTACCTTTGAACCGAAATGTCTTCTGTCACAGGTGTCTCCATTTCATCACGGGTCAATCGTCTGATGATGGCTTCATCGTCAGAAGTGGAAGATGTCTCCTGATCTTTTATGGTAAGTAGTACTGCAAGAGAATGTGTTGAAACGAGTCCATTCTGGGATGAGATATTTGTGTCGAAGTTGTCAGCAACAACCTGAATGAGGCCACATTCAGCATTGGCGGTTCCCCTAATCCCGGAGTGAACAGTTGCAGTCTTTGCTGCTTATCCCTTGAAACTCCTCATAGGAACAGGTCACACGATAGTTGTACAACTGCTCGACGAGGCTTTTACGACTGACAAGAACTCCCAGTGCTATTTGGAGTGTAGTTGGTCGTTTGGTGATCATATTCATTATGATGTTTCCGATCAGAGCTCCTGGAAGTGTGCAGTCCAGTTTAGCTGATATTTTGGAGAGTAGCAATTGAAGGGTTGAACTCACTGCTTCATCAGCAATATCTATATTAATTCTCGTCTGATAGGAACTGGGGTCGGACGACAACTGCTTAGATTCCTGTTCAACCTTCTTGGCAATTCGTTCTAAGGAAACATCAATGGCGTCATCTTCATCTGATGCTACTCAGTTGATCGCAGTAGACGCTCTGCTGCGAAACCAGATTAAATTAGTGACACCTTCACCAGACAGAACCAGAAGCTCAGAGCCAAGTATATCCAACAATTTGGATAACGGGGTTCGTCGAGAGTATAGATTTCCTCCATGATCCTTGTACATATTGTAGACTTCTACTGAATTCCAGATGCTAAACATGTCGTTTTTCATCGATAGGATGGTAGAACTGACAGCTGGCTCAAAGTCCTGAGTTTCTCTGCCACTGTGTGCTGCTGTTGCAACAGAACGGGGTGCCATGAAGGACTTTCTGCAGTCATCGTGATATCTCGCATCAGCAGCATGAAGATCGCTGATTGCGCCCATTAATCGTATCTTGACCTGGCGTCCTTCTTCATCCTGGTGGGAATCGGTAACATCTAGAATAGTTTGTTTGAAAGTTGTCCGATCAACACGATCTGCGGTCCTACAAAGGAGAACTCGCCGCCAACGATTAGGATTCTTCTTATCAAAGTCCATGATGCACTTTTCTCCGCAAAAAATTCAATGTTCTTGAAAGTCAAATAGTCGTCTTTGAACGGCGGCTTATTTTTCTTGTTGAAGCATCTTCCAAACAGACATTACTCGTTCGTTTCAAGTGTCTTTCTATGTATGAGCGTGATGTGTACGTTGATACACAGTCTCTAGGGCATTTGAGCTCGATAGACTTGTCTGCCTGTCATCTCTGTTCAAGCTCTTCATGTATACCATCTTGTCTTGCTTTGCTTGACCGGATGATACTTCGCACTCTGTCTGGACCAACTGTTACCAGAGGTTTTCCAGCTTTAGTTGCATCGCGGGAACTGAAGAAACAGTCTCCCATGGTGATGGAGCCTCAACCTGCAACAATAGAGGTAATTATAAACATCAGTAAACATTTAAGTTATTTGTTCGTATTTTAAAAAATTCTCAGGAAACAGGTTCCACCCTGTGTACTTTTAAAAATCAATAAAACACACAGTTGCTTTCAGACAGATCATGTTAAATAATAATAATAATAATAAAAACTTGCTTGCAAATAATATCGACCATTCTACTGTATCAGAAGACATTACTCTCACTTAAAACTCAGTTGTCCATGTTTCTTTCATTACATTACCATCCTCAACTTACTTGATCAGAAACAGTTCATGCTGTTGATCTTCTGAGGTCAGCCACTTCTTCACAACTGTAATGGGGATAAACGGCTCTGCGCAAGTTATTTTCAAACAGTTTTGTTGTTGTATAACTGTACTGCAAAAACGCCGATCGGCACGGACAAATTCAGGGGGTAGGGTTATGCTAATTTGCATATTAATGAGCTAAATTTAATGTTATCAAATTGTAAGTGGGTTTATCATGACCAGCGACCCTAAAAACATGGGTTTGGACACCTCAACCAGGCTGTTTGGATGCTTACTTCTGGAGATATTAATAAAAATAGTAATTTCGACAATGGCCACCACTAATTTGCATATTAATGAGTTTCTACAAAAATGCTCAAGGATGCCAGAGTGGCATCAATCGGAATATTCATTTAGATGGTCTGGTGATCACAAAAATGCAGAAAAACATTGTGCGGACCTTAATGCACGCTTTTCCGGCCAACACTCGGACTAATGCCCCGAGAATAACTGCAAATATCTTTAGGCAATACCCTTCGTGCAACGCACCAGGGTGAAAGTTCATAATCAGCAAAGGAAACAAATGCAGAAGAAACAGATCAAAGACAAGTTACTGAAAAGAAAACAACAATCAAGTTTTTTAAAAAACGTAATTTCACAAATCTTATAAATTTCCCTTTGTATTGTTTTTAAGAAAAATCCCGCCAGCAGACCATCCTCCAATATGTATGTATGTATATATATATATATATATATATATATATATATATATATATATATATATATATATATATATATATATATATATGACAGAAATCTATGGTATGTGCTATGTTTTATTTACCACATCACAATTTAAAACTAGAACGGGCACTCAGTAGAGCGCATACCTTCGCCAACGCTACATTTTGCCGTCCTCCCCCCAGAAACCGTTGATTGTGAGAGTATTTAATCCCATACCACATCTGCCATCTCATATGTGTTATGATGGCTTAAAAACATTAAATTTCCTGCTGTTTGACACTGATTCTCGTACATTGTACAATTTCTGTATGAACTCCCTGACCTTTTTGGGTGTCAATCTGACACCCAAAATCTCAAGTCAATCTGACGACAACAATACTGGTCACATTATAAGAAATCAAATATTACACATCACAGGATAGGGAATTGAATTCTAAACATTTTGAATCTACTTTCATGCAAATTGTATAACAATTGACTGCGTTATGATAATAAAGGTCGTTGACCCCCTGACCTTTGACCCAAACCGCTAACAAAGGTAATGACGTCATTGTGTCATATCGTATATCACAAGATTGGGCATTGAATTCACAACATTTTGGCGTTGGTTGCATGCAAGTTGGATAAAAATCAACTGCACTATGGCAAAATGACGATTTTGACCTTTTCATGACCTTGACCTTGACCTTTGTAATTGGTATTAGAGTGTGGGGAACAGAACAGTCAACATTTTGGTGTTGGTTTCATGCAAATCGGATAAGAATTGACCGTGTTATGACTGAAACCGCACATTTTCCAATGTCGTGACCCCCCCTGACCTTTGGCTCCCAACCGCTAATAAGGGTTATTACGTCATTGTGTCATGTCATATATCACAAGATGGGGCATTGAATTCTGAACATTTTGGCATTAGTTGCATGCAAATTGGATACAAATTGACCGCGCTATGGTAAAAAGACGATTTTGACCTTTTCATGACCTTGACCTTGACCTTTGTCCCGATCGCTCCCAAAATCTAATCAAATGGTCCTCGGATAATAACCAATCATCCCACCAAATTTGCTGCGATTCAGTTCAATACTTTTGGAGTTATGTGAATAACAAACAAACAAACACGCATATTCACAAACAAACAAATAAATAAATAAATAAATACACAGCGATCAAAACATAACCTTCGCAACAAAGTTTGCGAAGGTAATGACTGAAACAAATCATGTTTCCAGTATCAGTTGCAACATGCATCAACTGTTTTGCTCTTCAACATTTATACTTTTGCTTATCACCACAATGATCAATGGACTTTGCTTTACTTTTCACTCCGCTCAGACTGCTTGAAATGTGTGAGATCCTTTCGCCAGCGCACACGGTCAAGGCTTGCTGAAGAGGAGGCTTGAGACCGATCACCTGAAAAAAAAAAAACAAAACATAGATGCACACACCTTAACCATCCTGTTGGTGTTATATTCACACAAAGGTGCAGATGTGGAAAGGACTGCAGAAGTCTGGCTTCATTGGATGTGTAAAGAAGGAATAATTACAAAAGTGCACTCTATAACGGAGTTTTGGCCACACGTACGTAGACATGATCAGCACATAACGCTACATGGGTAATAATGACATATGTTGTGTCTCTGTTGTATTAAACACATGTTTTGCAGACTAAAGCGTATGCAATAACTCTCTGGCACCTTGTGCTCGCCGAATCATGTCCTGCCGAGCTCCTGCGCCGCCCAGAATGGCAGATTCCAAACGAGCTTTCATGTCCTGAGACTTAAGGAAGACTGCCTGGTTTATTTCCTTGTTGTGTCGCACCTGCGAAAAAGCAAGATAGATGAGAAAAGGAAGAAAAGTAGTTTATTACATGACAAAAGCGTATGGTGAGCAACTATGGCTTCTCTGCAACTTTCTGCACTGCCTGTTGTGTCTTATGAAGTCTTGCAGTTTGTATAGAGTTTCACACAAACAGGATACCAGGCTTTAGATTGCCAAAAACAACAGTGTTCACTTCATTTGGATGACTGCATGTCAGCAGAGTATTTCCACATGTACAAGACAAGGATGCAAGATGGCCGCTTGCGAATCGCCACCGAGACGTGAGGTGTGGCCCGAAGAATGCTGAATAGTGATTAACCGAATCCAATTATGTTCCCATGCAAACCCAGTGGTTGCTCGTATACAATACACTTCCTCCTAATGGGAAACATTGACAGGAATAATCAAATGTTGTTTTGTTGAATAACACCAAGGACACGAGGCGTGAATCCAGACAGAGCTTTGATGTAAAACGACACAGAACACTGACTTAACAATAACTAATATTTGGAAGCAAAGCACCCCATTGTGGCTACAGACCGGAATAAAGAGAAGGGGGAATTGTTTGGGAGTGCAGGAAGCAAAGAAAGAAATAAACTTGCAAGCTGGGAGAATCGAGGAGAGAGACGAGGGAGAGGAAATGGAGCGTCAAGTGATGGTGATGCAGAAGATGGGCTTCATTGGAGCTGGTGGACTGACAAATGACTTGTACCCGATGAACGACATGTATTCATGCTCTGGATTGATCCATGCCTCGGGCTGACACACAAAAGTGACAAGTGCCATCCTTCTGTCTTTCTGACAGCCCTGGCTTCACTCTTTGACCAGAACTGGCTTCCAGCCTGGAGGCAGCAAATGAAAAAAAAAAATTTTTTTGCTAAACTTTTGTCGTAGAATTTGGAAACAGGTATGGACTTGAAGCATATTTGGTACCGATTGTAATGAGACCTGTTTCCAGCTATGAATTTGCACGGCAAAATGGCCACCATTTGAGATGCAACTTTCTCAATATCTCGGCGACACAAAGAAGAGACGTGCAAACACTGGCTAAACCCACATTTTTGAAGGAATCTCTTTAGCATACACCGAATAGTCACACTTGTATGATAAAATGAAGACGGCTGTGCTAACAGCAGAACAAGCAGGGAAGAAGATCATTTCTGACTTGTGGATAGGAGGTTGATCACCAAGACAGACAAGTTCCATGACAGTTTAAAAATGCAAAACTGAAGATGTTCATTACGATATACTCAGTCCCTGCTCGTGTGGACAAACAAAAAACTGTTTCCATCAAGGCAGATCACGATCTCTTCCGTCGAATAATTGTTGCTCTTTGAAGCAGGATGTGATTTTGATGTTGACGCGTTGCTGGAACAAGAGCCATCTTCTGTATCTTTGTCTTTGGCCACTCTTGACCACAAAATGAGATACCTGACAAACAAGGCACATCTCGGTAAGATACTGGATCAAGACATGGACCAGAGTTAGCCACCTTACAACACTTATCTTACATGTTGCATATTGGATGGCATGGCAAGAGTGCAGACCCTTGCCAATCATTCTGAAGTGAATACATTTGGTGACTGGTGTGATAACTTTCAAAAGTATGTGGTTGGACAGTTCTCCAAAACATGTACCAGGGTTGATATTGTCTTCGACAGATACCAAGAGAACTCAATCAAAAAAGGAATGTGGGGAAAGTGTGTAGGAGAGAAAGGCAAAGGAATTACAAGAATGGTGGAAAGCAGAGATCAGAAAATTGGGAAATGGGAGAGCATTATTGTCTTCAGAGAAAACAAGGCAAGTCAAATTTTTTTGACTTGTGGGAGAGAAGGTTGATCACTAAGATAGCCAAATTTCATGACACATTAAAAATGCAGAAACTGAAGAAGGTCAACACGATGTACTCGGTCCCTGTCAGTTAAAACAAGTCAAATTTTCTCTGCACTGAACCCTCAACTGGCCATCAGACAGAAGCCAGAAGATAACTCATTCTGAGTGGAGGATTCACAAATCCGAAAATAAAGTGTGA
Source organism: Eptatretus burgeri (assembly GCF_056783735.1). Classification (NCBI taxonomy): domain Eukaryota; kingdom Metazoa; phylum Chordata; class Myxini; order Myxiniformes; family Myxinidae; genus Eptatretus; species Eptatretus burgeri. Next base: position 47,578,970 of record NC_140962.1, read on the forward strand.
TCATTGAAAAATAGGACACTTTCTAATCTCAATTTGAATCATGAGAAGGCAGACACACTCATAATATTGCATGCTTGAGATGCTAAAATGTCCGGTTTTCAGCAGGTGAATGGCATTTGCCTTGACACCGATGTCATTGCTCTCCTTGTGGCGCACATGCCTCAACTTTGCGAACATATATGGATACAAATTGGAACGGCAAAGAAGAAAAGGCACATTCCAATACACAGGATTCAGATGGACAGTGGCCCAGAACATTTTTGCTGGCCTTCCATGCTTTAACTGGGTGCAATACAACCAGACAGTTCCTGGGTAATGGCAAACAAATTGCGTGGAACACCTTCAGCAAATATCCTCCGCTACTTGCTCGTTTGGGAGACTCAGACTTTCCTGAAGAGTCTGTGCTAGTTGATGCTGAGGCGTTTGTCTACAAGTTATATTGACTTGTCCATGGAATCTAACTTCTTCCAACAAATCTGAAGTGCATCATTTTGAGCAAAGAAGAACCTTGGCTTTCGACCACCTATGAAGGATGCTTTGTACCTACATGTTCGGAGAGCACATTATCAAACGTACATTTGGAGAAGGACCTTGGAAACGTGTCCATCTCTGCCCGCACAAGAGGAAAGTGGTTGGTACCGAGCAGCAGAGACTAACACTATCCTTCCACCCAGGCTCCTCACAACAAAACCAGTTTTGGCAACCTGTCTGGATATTACAACCTGTGGTTGCTGCAGAGATGCGTTGTGCCACACGTACATGCAAGTACATGTGTCTTGGTCTCAACTGTACGAAGGCTTCTTCGTGCAAGGACTTGTGGGGCAACTTAGCTAAATATAGCATAACAATTGTGCATTTTGTGAGGAAAGCACCAAATTTGGCACACTAGTAGCCTATCATATTATGAACAGATTCGGATATTGAGCCATCTCAAATTCAGCCGCTGATGGCCGTGGCAGCCATTTTTCAAAATGGCCGCCAGTGGTTACTGTTATGACACATATCTGCTTTACTGGAGAGGAATGCAGGTTGATAGTGAAAGTTTATTTACTAATAAAGGTCCAATAATGGTCAAAGAAAGTAACAATTTGATTTGGTTGAGGAAAAAAAAAGTTAAAGTGGACTAATTAGTCTTATTAAGACACAGATTCCGAATGAAAACAAATGATAAACATTCATGGTACTATTGGCTTGGCACATGGTAGTAGAAGTGGTGTGTGTGCATATTGACCCCGGAATCGCGCATGGTTGAGTTGCCAGCTTACACTTGTAGAGAATTTATGGCTGGCAACTTCACTGTACAGAAGACGAAGAACGTGTTCTCTTCGATCCCAATCGACCAGGCACACGAACAGAACAACGCATGAATCAAAGATGGTGGAGCAGTCGGCCTCACTGATAACCCAAGTGCCCTGCGGTGTTGGATGATTGCTGGGCCAGAAGTTGCCAGGGCCATAGAAGAGTTCCAAGATGGCCGTCAACACTGGGGGAGGCGAGAGGACACACGTCATCACGACCAGACACCAAGTGTCTAAACCTCTTTCTCCAAGGATGTCCGTGCCCTTGTCAGCGTCATAGAAGAGCTTGGCAACCCCTTTGAGGAAGAGAGCATGGATCTGGTAGTCCTTGACACAAAGGAAATTGCAGGTCCTGCTGCAGTTGAGAATGTCAGGAATGTGAAGAAGATTGGCCAAGAGCAGTTCCAGGCTTTCACCAGAGAATGCCTGGTGGAAAGGACCAAGCCAATTGATGATGCAATTCGTCGGAACAAGCTGAAGGTGTTTAGCACTTCCACCCCGAGAAGTGTGAGCAAAGGGAAACAGCAGCTGGCCTCTCTCAGGAACGACGTGGCACTTTTCTCACGGCTCTACATCGGTTGCCAGACGAAGGATGGAAACCTTGAAGAGTTCTTTCGTCATGAGAATCAAGCGTGTCCTCCAGCCCTCTCCGATGGAGAAAGTCTCCGTCTTGGTACGAAGAGTGATCTCCTCAAATGGTTTGAAGAGTTCTCCAATGCCCAATCAGAGGCTCCTGATACCACCAGCCTAGTTCTTGATGGGGCAGTCATTGTCCAGATGCTGAAGCCTGCGGTAGCCAAGAACTTTGATGACTATGCCCAGGATGTCTTCATACCGTACCTGTCAACAAAGCTTCAGACTGTGTCACGCCTGGACCTGGTCTGGGACCGCTACGTTGCTGATTCACTGAAAGGCAATGCAAGATCAAAGCGTGGAAAAGGAGTGCGTAGATGCGTGGTTGGAGTAGCAGTTATACCTGGAAACTGGCAGAACTTCCTCCGAGTGGACACCAACAAGACCGAGCTGTTCAAGTTCCTATCAGAAACTATCTTAAGGTGGTTTGAGCAGGATAACAAGCAGCTGATTATCACTGATGGAGAGGCAGTCCTGAGCAAGCCACCGCTGCGAGACCTGGCCTTGCTCGCCCCATGCAGCCACGAAGAAGCTGACAGTCAAATGTTGTTGCATGCATCCCATGCAGCCAACCATGGTCACCACAAGATACTGATCAAGACAGTTGACACCGATGTTGTGGTGTTGGCTGTGTCAGTGGCCCAGGGACTGCAACCAGAAGATGAACTGTGGCTAGCATTTGGCACTGGGAAGAGTTTTCGGTACCTGGCAGCCCACAAAATAGCAGCTAGCCGAGGACCAGAGAAGGCACAGGTACTCCCAATGTTTCACGCTCTGACTGGGTGTGACACTGTATCTAGCTTTGCTGGACATGGTAAGAAGACTGCTTGGACAATCTGGACCATTCTGCCAGAACTTACAGACGCACTGCTGAAGCTATCCTCTGCACCAAGTGGCATACCAGACGATGTCATGCACACCATCGAAAGGTTCGTCATATTGCTCTATGACAGAACCAGCACGTGCAACGACATTGACAAGGCCCGGAAGAAACTCTTCGCGAAGAAGAACAACGTGCAGCTGATCCCGCCAACCAAGGTAGCTCTGGAGGAGCATGTGAAGAGGGCGGCCAACCAAGGAGGCCATGTGTGGGCTCAAACACTGCTACCAACGCCAGAGCTGCCTCCTCCATCCAGCTGGGGCTGGGTCAAGAATGACGAGGGGGTGTACGAGCCACACTGGACGAAGCTACCCAAAGCAACCCACACCTGCTCTGAGCTAGTATCGTGCAAGTGCAAGTGCAAGAAGAGCTGTCTGAAGCGTTGCAAGTGCAAAAAGGCCGCACTTGAATGCACAGCTTTGTGTGTGTGTGAGGGAGAGTGCTCACAAAATTGAGAGAATATTAACAGCAGACTGTGTCACTGATTCAGAACATTTAAATCAGACATCTCTTGATCAATTTCCATGAGTGAGATGTCGGTATTCATATGAATGAGACGCAGCCCACGATTCGTTTGCCACCATGCTCAACAACCACTGACTTTACACAAGCGATGTTGGTATTCATATCAATCAGACGCAGCCCTTGATTTGTTTGCCACCATGCTCAACAACCAATTTCTATGAGTGAGATAGTCGTCCGGTACAACAAATAATTAGCAGCCATCTTGCAAAATGGCGGCTATCTTTAAACTTGAGGTGGCCACAGGTTATGTTTTTCTTAATTCAGCTTTTAATAAATGTTCAAACCAATGTTAGAGTGAAATTAAAGTAACCGCTAGTGGCCATTTTGGAAAATGGCTGCCACAGCCATCAGCGGCTGAATTTGAGATGGCCCAATATCCAAATCTGTTCATAATATGATAGGCTACTCGTGTGCCAAATTTGGTGCTTTCCTCACAAAATGCACAATTATAATGCTAAGTTGCCCCACTATTGTGTAATAACCCGAAAACCCTCGACGTATTTCACGATGAATGAAGAGAAGAGACATCTGGTCTGTGTCGTTCATGAGGGTATGGCCAAATGAGACAGGTTTCTCGTATGACTCTTCGTTTTATACAACTGATGTCACTAACTGTCCAGTGATGTGTCGTGGAATAGACTAGAAACTTCATTATCCAGACTGTTCTTGTTTCATAAACTGGATTAATGTTTAATTGTGTGTATGCCATTTTCAGAGGACATTGACACTCTCCAACGTTCTGAACTTCACTTTGTTATCGTGTACCTTAGAATGTATACAAATAGATGTGTTATTTGTCACATTCAAATATCTTCTGCCAGGGAGAATGTGTTTTACAACCGAAGGCTTGCGCAAATAAAACCTTTGATCCGATTCATTTGCATGGATCGGGAACTGTAAACAACACCGAAAACATCAAAATACTGAGCACATCGGTTTGATATCGCAGCCATCTTGGATTACAAGATGGTATATGTGATTGATCAGCTTCAGTAATATAGTCAGGTTGAGTGGTCTTTTATTCCTGATCATCATCTGGAAAGGATCTGGTAAACAGATATGGTGTGCCGCAAGTTGGCGTTTTTATGTTATTTTGACATTTTGACCTCAAGGACAAAATCCAGAGTGTAAACAGGGCTGAAATGACTTCCTATATGTATGAAGATACTTCCCAACTGGTTTCCAGCTTGTACTAAAAAGGTTTAGCAAAAAAGGGTTTTGGAGCATGCTACAGCATGGTGCCTCCAGACTATTCTGCTGATGGTCCTATTGATGAGACAATCTTTCAACGACTCCTTTTGTACAACCACACCACGCTTCATATCACAGCCCGGCACAGAATATTCCTCCACCAGGGGAGCAGGTTGTTCGCACTCACAATGTCTGTGCACTGCGGGTAAAGGAGACGAGGGTTTAAAATTAATGAGGAGGTGGGAAGACCAAGTTCACAGGACATGTGCCTTCTCTATTCTAATGATTCCTGAATAAGATCTGGCCTCAAGTATATCTACAAAGTACAAACGCTGCCATTGTGTTCTTACCTTTATGTACAATATATACATGAATATCATTAAAAGGGAGTTCCGACTCTTCCCTGTGCACATAACAGTATGAAAATAACATCTGTTTACAGTGAAACATATGAGAGACTCAACAACATGGCATTTACTTCTCTTCCTCCTACTCTTCATTACCCCCCCCCCCCCAAAAAAAAAAAAATACAAATTTTATTATTTGTGTTATTTCTTATTTTATGGAAAGAAGAAAGAAAGAAACATAAGACTTCCTGTACCACTGAAGACATGAAAACCAAGAACGGCACCCGGTAGAGTGCGTACATCTGCCAGAGTGAACAGTTTAAATTCCACTGAGAAGGCCGGATCGAGATCCAGACCTTAACCAAAACCAAATCGGCTTGTTCTCGTCACCTAAATAAAGTTTTGTCATAATCCGTCCACAAATTTTTGAAACATCAGGTTATATATCATTTTTGGCCCCATCTCTCAATGGTGAAGAAGCACTTGAAAAATAAAATTTTTTATCATAACCGGATCTGAATATTCACCAAAATCAAAGCAATTTATCCTTCCTCATCAGACACCCAACCTGTCCACTACTTTTTGAGATATCGTGCTCACAGACAAACAGACAGCTAAACAGTGGTGAAAGCATAACCTCCATCCACCTTCGGTGGTGGAGGTAATTGAGAGTGAAATCAGAGGTAAAAGGCAATCATCAAAATCATGAAAATAAACAGAATTGCAATGCAGAAGCAGGAAAGGAGAAAAAGAGACGTTAAAACAATGCAATTCATGACCATTTGGGATCTGCTGGAAATTTTCACAAGATACCTTAGAATCCCTGGGCCGTAACTCACTGAATTGCCAAGGTAAGAATTATAAATAGTGAGTTCTGTTTCAAGTCCTTTACCAAAATGCAAACAGCACACCTTGTACTCAAAGCATGATATGCAGAGTCGACACAGGTGAAGTACACGCCACAACTGTGCCACAGAAAGATCTGCAAGCCATCGCTGGAGCAGAATTGGGTCTGCATGTTTCAAAACCCACAACGCCATGGCCAAGAGATTACGACTCATTTCTACGGACAGCAGCGGTGTAGGTCGCCCACTTTGTAGTGTCTGCACACACACACACGCCATAGCTTCAACAGCAGGTCCTGCTCTTCTCAAGTGTAATATTAGTAACACTGTGATTTTTAAATATGTATTTTTTGAGTATTATTATTATTATTATTCTATAATTGAAAGTCCCATTCAAAAATTCCTCCTTCATCCCTTTTCCTCAACATTACATTTACAGAACTTACAGCGCCCCGTGCAACAGCGGGTGTGCCTGCAATTGCAACTGCCACCGACTGACTGATGCTCCCAGATCCTTCTTCCTCATCACCTGCCATATGTTGAGTTCGCATAGCCGGAGAATCTAAAGACAGGTGTGGCAGGAGAGATTGAAGGGCAGGTGAGGGGAGGGGAGGCGCGGAATGAAAGGGTAAGTATAAATATAATTATACACACGTGCACATTCAACGACGACAACAAAAAGACTTCACAGCATACTGAGGGAAAGGAATGAAGAGTCCAAAGACGAAGAAGAAGGGGGAAAGGTAAGTATGATTGGGTGAGGGGGAGAGGTTTGTGTAGGTTGTCAGTCATGATTGTAGATGAAAGTTAAATAAATGCTACCTGCGCACGAATACACACCTCTCACTGAAGAGGGAAAGGCCAAGGGAATGTGCGAGCCAGCAGAATAACCCGCAAAAGGCTTATATAGCCATTGCATTCGTAAAACAAGAAGGGCACTCGGTAGAGCGCATACCTCCATCCTGCAATGCCTGATCCACGAGAACATATGGGTCCTAATATATTTTTGAGATATCGTGCTAAATATCGTTTTTGGCCCGATCTCTCAGTGGTGAAGAATCACATTAAACTCTCGTAGCCGGATCCGGATCCAGATGTTCATCAAAATCTAATCAGTTCGTCCCCTTGTAGCACACCCAACCACTCCACCAAATTTCACCTGGATCCGTCCACTCCATGGCGAGTTGATGACATGTGCCAAGTTGAAGTTATTTTCATCAAGCGATTTTGGAGAAAATTATGTCCAATTATTTTTGTTTATTCCAACATGGCTGCCATACCATGTGACTGATGATGCCATCATTTAATTCTTCACTCAGATAGGGTCATTGATCAGACATAAGAAGTTTCAGATTTTTTGCATTCGGATTTCAATTCACCCAATTATGAATAGAATACCACTTCCCTCCAACCCTCACATTGGTGAGTAATTCTTCACATCGGTGATTTATGACCCAATGTGAGTGATATATGACCTGATGTGAGTATTTCTTCACTCACATCAGGTCATAGATCAGAGATATGAAGTTTCAGATTTTTTGGATAAGGATTTCAATTCAACCAATTATGGCTGGAATACCATTTCACCGAAGATGTCATCATGATCATCCTACATACCCCACGGAGAGTTGATGACATATGCCAAGTTTCAATTTTTTTTGTTGAGTGGTTTCAGAGAAAATGATGTCCAATTGTTTTCCTTCAATCCAATATCGCTGCCATAACACGTGAGCTATTATGTAAGTAATTAGTAAGAAATAAAATATTCTTCATGTAGAGTCCCTCTGATGTTTAAAGTTTTGCATCGATCGGACAAGCGGTTGTAGAGAACAACATTTTAACAGTGAAAATATATAGACACGTACAAAGACAGACAGACAGACAGGTGCTGCAAAAGTCTCGCATCCCCTTCGGGGCAAGACTCATAAACATATTGGCATACCGCTGAAGTCATGCAGTTGAATTGATGCATCAACTATGATGGACAGCAAGGGCAGATACAGCATGGCAATAGCTCTTTTGGCTTCCATGCTTTTGTAGCGGGGGTCCAGGTCCTGACTAGCAATCAGTCCACACACTGTAGTGATTGCTTTCCTCTGCAGTGGAAAAAGCCTGGAAAGAAGGAACATCTATCATCAATGTCAGACTTAACTTAGCACTGTCTGAAGCTATTGTGAACTAAAATACTGCTTTAATCTGTTATACACGAACAACATGATGCCTCATGTTTAGCCAACACAAACTTGTCACGAAAGAAAACTTTGAAGACATGACCTTCACCCTCAACATTTATAAGACAATAAGACAATATTTGTTGTGAAGAGTGCAGATTTTTTGAACCCCTTGACTCCGTTACATATCGAGTCAGAATTGTGCAACATTTCTAAATTATGATGGAGCATGGATGTAAATTTAATGGAGCCAACTGTGTTTAACCAAGATTGATAAGACCAGGTGGGTTTCGTCGAGATGAAAGAAGCTGCGTCCCAAAGAGATAATAAAAAAATAAAAAATGACCGTTTTACAGCCATTTTTCCCTGCTGTGCAGGGGTTGGGCTTTTTCTTGAGGCAATGTTTTATGGCCGGATGCCCTTCCTGACGCCAACCCTGGTCGCCTCTTACGACACACAGGGATATGGTACACCTATTCTTACCGGGGCATACACCGGAACCAGTACACTGGTACTCATTTCACCGACCTCGGAAGGATGACAGGCTGAGTCAACCCCCTGGTGTTAATTCAGCAGCCAACGGGGCTTGAACTCAGGACCCTGGGATCCCAAGCCACCACTCTAACCACTAAGCCAACACCAGGCTTCCCAAAGAGATAATGAAGAGGAATATTCTGGAAAAAAAAAAGGCACAGCAGAAACGCTGGCAGTGATCCACTGGGCAGCGGGTCAGCACCACCAATACAGTCCGACGTGGGACTCTTGATAACACAACTAATGGCAGGGTTGGAGATAAGGCAGGTCAAGACAATGGAAAGACAGGTGGATCATGAGACATATGGACATGAAAGAGAACAGAACGGGGCCAATAAAAGCCTGGACCACAGTCCAGAACGGACGCGTCTGGGAATCTGTGGAAGCAAGGTGGAAGATTTAGAAGGGGAAAGCTGGAATGGTTGGAAAGGTGCTGAGACAGCAGCATACGGGGAGCGCGAATCATGAATAACAGATTGGGGAAAGGGGAGAAGGGTTGAAATGAACTTTTCAGCTGATGCTTTCAGCCAAATGCATGACTGCAGTTGTGAATTATTATAGCCTTTCGTTGAGTGGAAGAGCCCTGGAGTGTCAGCAGAATGTAGAGTGCCACAGTGTTTCAAACAAGGAAACCCTGAGCCTGAGTGCTTATAGAGGACAGGTAATGGTAATGTTGATCCAGGTGAAAGAGCATTGAGAGCACCAAGAGCAGGCAAATTTCACAGCAGGAAAACGTGGAAGAGCCCCAAATGTGTCGGCAGCGTGTGTACATAGCGGGTGAAATGCTGCCAAATAACAACCACCACTTCAAGCCCATGCAGGAGCAAGCATGTGTCACTGTGTTTGCAATTGCCAGATGGACCGACTCCCAAAGCTGGATGTGACTCCTCTCCTCAGTCTCGATTTTACTGCTGTGATTCCCTCACTGCTAAACTCTCTGAATCTCTAAACTATTACTCATGCCTCCCTTTAAATTCTCTTGAAATATGCTCCATGCACAATTCCTCTTTGTCCACCATCCAGTGAGGTCAGATCAAGCAACAGCTAAGCATGGTGTTGGCTTAGTGGTGAGGATGGCTGGCTTGGGATCTTGAGTTTGAATCCCGTTTTCCGCTGAATTAACACCAGGTGGGGTTAACTCAGCCTGTCATCCTTCCAAGGTCAGCGAAATGAATACCAATGTGCTGGTATAGGGGCACAGCATCAGCGGCATTATTGTGCCGCCAACAAAATGATAGCTACCGGCAGCCAAGCTGCTGTACACAAGAAGATGAAGAAAGCAACAGCCAGTACAAACCAGCCAAAAGTAGCATTCATACAAATGCATGTTCAAATGTCCAGCCCACCCTCAGTCGAGTAGCTTCTGCAGGTAGTGGGGAAAGTCAAACTAAATAAATAAATAACATAACATACTCCATAATTAAACTGCATCTGCGAGCCATCCAACACTTACCCAACATGATACAGCAATATAATATTTACATTCTTAATGGGATTATCATTTCAGAAGTAATACATGTCATTTCACGAATTATTTCATGCACATCAAGTCGGACGGACATGGCAGTTTTTAAGGACACAAATTATTTTTCCGCATTTTTTGCAAAAAAAAAAAAATATATATATATATATATATATATATATATATATATATATATATATATATATATATATATATATATATATATATATATATATATATATTGGTGTGGTATCGCCGGCGCGTCGCCAC
>NC_140962.1:47594125-47631625 GCF_056783735.1 Eptatretus burgeri
GGGTTAACATGAGTAAGTGTGCTCTGCTTTTGTCGATAACAGGCACTCATTTCGTGATATACTATAGTGTCACATCCATGTTATGCCGCGTTTTGTGCGGGTTATCTTCGAGTAGATATATATTTATACATATACAGGACCAGTCAAAAGTGTGGTCACACCTCCTCATTCAAGGGTTTTTCATTACTTTTACTATTTGCTACATTGTAGAATAATAGTGAAGCCATAAAAACTATGAAATGACACATATGGAATTATGTAGTGACCAAAAAAAGTGTGAAACAAATCAAAATCATTTTATATTTGAGATTCTTCAAAGTCGCCACCCTTTGCCTTGATGACAGCTTTGCACACTCTTGGCATTCTCTCAACCAGCTTCATAAGATAGTCACCTGGAATGCTTTTCCATTAACAGGTGTGCCTCATTAAAAGTTAATTTGTGGAATTTCTTTACTTCTTAATGTGTTTGAGCCAATCAGTTGTGTTGTGACAAGGGAGGGTTGGTACACAGTGAAGAGCCCGATTTGGTAAAAGACCATTATTTTGTCTGAACTGCAGTAATCCATATTATGGCAAGAACAACTCAACGAAGCAAAGAGAAACGACGTCCATCATCATTTTAAGACATGAAGGTCAGTCAATCTGGAAAATTTCAAGAACTTTGAAAGTTTCTTCAAGGGCAGTCACAAAAACCATGAAGCGCTATGATGAAACTGGCTCTCATGAGGACCGCCACAGGAAAGGAAGACACAGAGTTACCTCCTCCGATTGCAGCCCAAGTAAATGCTTTACAGAGCTCAAGCAACAGACAAATCTCAACAACAACTGTTCAGAGGAGACTGTGAATCAGGCCTCATGGTCGAATTGCTGCAAAGAAACGACTACTGAAGGAGACCAATAAGAAGAAGAGACTTGCTTGGGCCAAGAAACACGAGCAATGGACATTAGACCGGTGGAAAACTGTCCTTTGGTCTGACGAGTCCAAATTTGAGATTTTTGTTTCCAACCGCTGTGTCTTTGTGAGACACAGAAAAGGTGAACGGATGATCTCTGCATGTGTGGTTCCCACCGTGAAGCATGGATGAGGAGGTGTGATGTTGTGGGGGTGCTTTGCTGGTGACACTGTCGGTGATTTATTTAGAATTCAAGGCACACTTAACCAGCATGGCTACCACAGTATTCTGCAGCGATACGCCATCCATCCCATCTGGTTTGCGCTTAGTGGGACCATTGTTATCTTGCCAAAACGAAGTTTTTGCAAGATATGTTAGTCAGCTTGTATGTTTTTTTTTTTGTCTGTAATCACGTATAAAAAATTCTGCAGAGCACAGTTATCATTGGAAATTTTTGTAACTTCGCATATCAGAGGCCTATAGAGGTCCCTTTCAGCGCATAAAATTTTGAAGGTCAAGGTCAAAGGTCAAGGTCACTGTCACAAATCAGTGGAGTCGACAAAACCCTTATTTTTTGAGTAATTTTGATCGGATCGTCTTCAAACTTCATGGGAATATAGTTCATGGTCTGGCGCTCAGCTGATTATTTTTTGGTGGCGATTGGCCTTGACTTTCATACGTGGTTTTTTTGTCTGTAATCACGTATAAATCACTCTGCAGAGCACAGTTATCATTGGAAATTTTTGTAACTTCGCATATCAGAGGCCTATAGAGGTCCCTTTCAGCGCATAAAATTTTGAAGGTCAAGGTCAAAGGTCAAGGTCACTTTGTCGCAAATCAGGGGAGTTGACGAAACCCTTATTTTTTGAGTAATTTTAATCGAATCGTCTCCAAACTTTATGGGAATGTCATATATGGTCTGGCGCTCAGCTGATTAGTTTTTGGTGGCGAATGGCCTTGACCTTCATGGTTAGCGCCTGAGGTCAAACATATTTGACCCCAAGGTCAAATTTTCAAGTTTTAGGAACCATATCGTGTAGTACCTCAAATTGAACACCTCGATGAGTGCTTTCTTGATATGTCAAGCTTGAGACATTATGACGTCATTTGGTGACGTTATGAGGCAAACGCATATTTTTCATGGTTACTCTGTAGAACGATTCTCATCGGAATCTCTCGTAGGCAGATATTCCTCAAGGAGTTGCTCCTGGTGGATAGCAGCTCTGTTCACCTCAGTGTGACCTTAAAGAAGTCACACGTGGTCACCTTTTGGCAAGATACGGGTCACGCGAGAGCGAAGGAACGGCCTGTGTGGTTGTTGTTTCTGGCTCGCGGTTTGAAAGCTTTTTTGGGGGGGGGGCGTTTGCACGTACGGCCACGCACGTACGGGCACGCGAGAGCGAAGGAACGGCCTGTGTATTTGTTTCTGGCTCGTGGTTTCAAAGTTTTTTTTATTTTATTTTTTTGGTTTGCACATACGGCCACGCACGTACGGGCACACGAGAGAGAAGGAACGGCCTGTGTAGTTGTTGTTTCTGGCTCGCGGTTTGAAAGTTTTTTTTTTTTGCACGTACGGCCACACACGTATGGGCATGCACGTATGGGCATGCACGTATGGGCACGTAGTTAAAAAAATGCACTTATTCTCCTTGAGGAATACTTGCCATGTGCCAAATTTCAATTTTTTACTTGCTGCGATTTTGGAGATAGAGGTCCAATTTTTTTCCTTTGTCTCAACATGGCTGCCATACCACATCACACCACATGACCTGTGACGTCATAATTATCAACCAAACATTCCACATGAGTAGTCACTCCGATGGTGAAAATTTTGTCTCAATCCTTCAAGCGGTTGTGGAGAAAAACACACGTTCTTTGAGAAAAACAAACAAACAAATGGACCCAAATGCAATACCCTTTCCTCTGACAAGGGTAATAATGGTGGTAATTTTTTTTTTTTTTTTACCTTTTTCATTATTTGACTGCAATATCATGAAAATCACATGTTGGGAGCTGTTCCCATAAATCTGATAAAGAGTTGGATGAATGAATAAAACGTAAGTGACAAGACCACTCACCCTTCCACATCGGGGTCAAGTGAACGTGCAAGTTCAGCCAAAATAAGTCCTGAAAGGAAATGATGACGTCGATACTCTACGGAGAGCTCGAACATTCTTGCAACATGGAGGTCGACAGTCGATGCTCCGGAGCCCTGCCCCACAAACCCAGATGATGTCAGAATCCAGCATAAAAGTCAAAACTGTCATATTCTGACTTGATCGAAGTTTGAGAATCCAACATGGCAACTATTTGCGAGCAATGCTCATTTTCATACAAGAAAATAGATGATAACCTCTCTGCAAGCTTATTCAATGGTGCACACAATTCTTTTGACACCACCCATGAAACTTGGAAAGTATGTGTGCAGGGTGTGTCAATAAAAGGTTAACCACTTCAAATGACCTTTGTACTTTTCGTCATTACTTTAATTTTGTTTTTGTTTTGAAGGAGTGATCAATGATCTTTGGAGAAGACATTCAAGCATAACCAAAGTATTCTACGGAAAATCATGATGTTTTCTTCGGAGCAAAGATTAAACATTGTCAAGTGGTATTTTGAGACCAAATCAATTGCTTCCGTCCAGATGAGGTTCTGTACTGATTATGGAGTGCATCCCAGAAACAAGCCAAGCAAGCCACCGATTTGGAAACGTGTGAAAAAGTGCAAAAGTGAAGGGACGATTCTCAACATTAACGAGGGAAGGTCTGGTCGCCCAAGAAGTGCACGGTGTGAAGGAAACGCAGAACGAGTTCGTGAGTCAGTCAAGCAAAGCCCGAAGAAATCGCATCGACAAAGATTGGCTGAACTGGGTCTCACTCCCAGCAGTATCAGAAGAATAATGAAACAAGATTTAAACCTCTTTCCTCACCACATCACAACGGTCCATAAATTGACCGATGGGGATAAAGCAGCACGAGTCGCTATGTGTGAGATGCTGCAGCAAAAGATGGAGGAACCATCAATGAAGAACGACACCGGTCGATTGTTAACGCATTTTACGAAGACTTGAAGCAATCGATGAGCACTGCAGCCCTACGGCGACATTGGTTCATGCAAGAAGGTGCTACCCCGGATACAGCCAACCAAACAATTGCCTTTCTACATCAAAAATTCGGACAATGAGTTCTCAGTTTGTGTTTGGAAAATGAATGGTCTCCACACAGCCCCGACCTCAATCCGCTGGACTTTTTTCCTCTGGTGAGCTTGTAACGATAACGTCTACAAGGAACACCCCAGATTTGAACTTAATCTGAAGGCAGCAATTGAGGCTTGTGTACAGACAGTAACCATGAAAACTTGCAGAAACCTCATTGAAAACTTCACAGTTCGTGTGAATTCATGTTGTGTGCGTGGGGATGCTCACATCGAACACCTTAACTATCAGTGCATGAACGCATAACGAGTTTAATTTCTCCATGATTTGGTTTGCATTTTCCAAGTTAATCTTTTGTTTTATGACTCAATGTTTTGGTTCATAAAATTTTGAAGTGGTTAACCTTTTATTGACACACCCTGCACAAATGATAAGTGCAGGACATAAAGTTCAAATGTTTGATATCGGGCACATCATGTCCTTGCAATAATCACATCCGATAATCTTAATTTATCATTTTCCTTAAGTTTGTTTATGCAGTACTTATGTTTAAGACATTGAATTGCACAAATGAAAAAAAAAAAACATTGCAAAGTGTGATATTTTCTGAAATTGTATAACAGGGCGACGTTGCCATGCTGTAATAAAATGCATAATTGTTAATTTAATACACATTACAGAAATCATTGCCTGGAACGTTTGCCGATTGGGTGAGCAATTAAACGTTAATCCGCTCACTGATGCATGCAAAATCACAGTATCCAATCATTAACGAGCACACACTCACCAATTACGTTTGTATCCATCCATGCCTTTAAACTCGAATCATATGTATCCATCTTTACTACATGATCTCAAAATGCCTCCCATAAAGTCGTGCAAGTCGTACACGGCAGTTTTTTTTAAGATGGAAGTCGTTAAGTTTGCAATATGTCTGAGTATGGGAAATAAGGTGCCAGCAAGAAATGTGCTTGGTACTGGCAAAATGTAATGTGCTCTGACCCAGTGATGATATTGATTCTGTAGCTTTATAAAATACTTGACCTCTATATGGAAACAAACATGTTGAAAAACCATTTACATTCCTAATTTATCCAAAACATTGTCCCACAAAGTAGTTCAAATAATATGCTCAAAACAGCTCATTAACTTTCATGATTGTGGAAGTACTGAAGCTAGTGATGTGTTGTGAGTGCCAGGGAGGAATTAACACCTCGATTGTTCTGACTGACTGACAGTTTTGCTAACTACCGGAGTTGATTTAGCTTCGTCTTGTACTCCAAATGAACTTATCTATGAATGAAGGAAGAAACATAGGGGCAATACCCCTGGGCGCTCACCTGGTGGAATATAATGAAACTGAGGAGGAAGTCAACGTGGGATGGAGTCATCAAAATGTACCAATTAACCAATGTTATAGTAAATACCTATTTCGGGGAGCAACCCCCCCCCTGCCAATCACTGTAAATCCCCTTTGACCCCGATTTTTTAAATAGCGTGAACAAATTTAGGTACATTACGGGTGATGATGGTTGCGGTCAAGTTTCATTGAAATTGTGCGCGTAGTTGCAGAGAAGAAAGCAAATACATATTTTGGGGAGCAACCCCCCCCCTCCCCAATAGGCCCCTTTAGACCCTGATTTTTTTAATGGTGCGAACAAACTTTGGTACATCACAGGTGATTAAGGTTGTGGCCAAGTTTCATAAAATTATGTGCATAGTTTCGGAGAACAAGTCAAATAGATTTTTTGGGGGGCGGGGGGTGGTTGCCCCCCCATACACACCAATTTTTTTTTAATGTCATGAACAATCTTTGGTACATCACGGTTCATGAAGGTTGTGGTCAAGTTTCATCAGAATTGCATGTGTAGTTTCTGAGAAGAAGTTGCAAGTATTTGTGGATGGATGGACGACACACCATCCCACAAGCTCCCTGGAACTACCTTCCAGGTGAGCTAAAAATGGGAACATTAGCCAATTTGACTAATACTCCACATTGACCTTGCATGCTGAAAAATATGGAAGTTTTAATCGGATTCGACGACAGAAGGGAACAATGTCGACAGACGGCTTAAAGGTGAGCAGGCTATCAATTGAGTGATTACAAGCATTGAGCATTAAAGAATGAAATCCTAAAAACAAATAGGACCTCATTTACCTGCTGTGTTGTGGTAATGGTGCCAATTCTGTAATCACATTGTGCTGATATCCTGAATGTGTCTACAAACATGCAGGTCTCAGACAGCTACTGTGCATGTAATGGACAATGTCAATTGCAAACAATTATATCTCTTACTCCACAGTGTAGCCAACAGGTAACAAAACGTCCTCAAAGTGCAGACGCACCTGTGAAGCATTACTCGTGACTGAAGGGGAAGGAGATGGTGAGGCAGTTGGGGAGTGTGAAGCAGTAGGTCGACACAGGCAGACAAAGTGCTCGTGACTGCACACAACGTGAATCAGATCAAGACGCAGAGTCGAGATTGGGGTGACGAGTGTCGGGTTTGGAGACGTTTCCAGCTTATTCCAGAGCTGAATCGATTAAATGGAAAGAAATTTAAAATAAAAAAAAATCAACATCTTATTGCACAGATTACAGGTTATAGAATTTTTTTTTTTTCATCAAACGAATAAACTTTGAAACATTCAGCAATTAATTGTTTATTCATTGTCGTGAGAATATACGAGTATTGTGCAGAGTATTGTGCATCGGTAAGAGGGTGGTTCAAAAATAAACTTTTTGCTCGACAAACTTAAACATTGTAAGCTGAAAAATAGTGACGATGCTTTAAAGCCGCTGGAAATGTTTACAATGAACTCAAAATGTAATCGGTCCGGTGTAAATGCAGGCAGACAAACTGGGAACTGAACCAATAAGTGAGACTTTTCATCGAGGAGGGATCACAAACAAATAATAGTTGATGGAAAAATGGGAGAGAACACAATCTCACATGCTTACCTGCTTACAGTAGTTGTTTATGAGTCGAAAGACAAAGCCTCGGTCCATGAGAGACAAGAGATCGTTGAAAAAGAAGGCCAGGCTAATATTCAGACGGTCCACCAGCTCATACTGTGACTCCTATCACATCCATCGAGGAGAGAAAGAATATCACAACTGTTAATTGGACCCATTGGCAATTGGTGACGACAACCAAAATTATCTGAAATCCCACAAAAAAAAACAAATATTTCACAATGTGAGCATTAAAAAAAAATTTGCTCCGTCAAATTAAAAAAAAATTAATCAAACCCTCAAAATCCTCAATTATTTCGGAATAAAATGTCTACTATGCAGATAATTTGTCACATAACCTTATGAAGTTTTTCCAGCAGCTCAGAAGTGATGCTGGCAGTCAACTTGCTGATGTCATCACAAAAACGCTCAGGGAAGCGTGTATGGCGCGGTGCCTGAAGCTTGTTGGTGAAGTGAAGATACTGGGCCATGCTCTTTACCTATGAGCAAGCACAATTCGAGAGGATCAATCAACAATCTTAATTTCTACAGCCTATTTGAACAATCAAGGCACACAGTGGGTGGAACATTCAGCACAAAGTAATGAAAGTGGGGAAGGCAAAAAAAAAAGAGGATGAGCAAGTTAACAGGATCTGTGCAAGGACAGAAATAAAGTGAGATGAGAAAAACGCCAAGCCCTTCGTAGTGTAGGAAGGGTTCAGTATGTTTCATGAGTAATCCATATGAGCAAGTTTTCATCTACCTTTCAGCTTGACTAAGCAAATGCTGGATCAACATGTGACGGGTGTAAAAGGCTGGATGTCCCTTTTCTGTGTCGGTTGACGTAGAATGCTGATTTGTTTTGGCATATCCATGAATTCTTCTAAATGCTGTCAGAATCCAAATAGCTAATTCCCACAACAAAGAGTCGATTGTTCATTTTCTGTCTTCAGGTCTAACTATGTGCAGCTTTTATAGCTATCCAGCCATTTCGTCCCCCCCCTCCCCAAGTTATCTCTGCATCTCCAACTTTTTAATCAGACCTCGATGGAGGGGATGGGGAGTAATATGTACCTAATACAGTACTGTACCTATTTGGTCTTCCATCTGATTTGAATTGAATATATGTTCATCCAATTCTGAATTCACTTGGATAATAATAAACGTCAAGGGTCAGGGTCAGGCGTCCAATCAAAGCGAGACATCTTGGGACCCGGTCATCACTGCCAGCAGTTATAAAGTGGCAGTTCTAGTTATGTCTCTTATTAATTACATAACACACCAGTACACAAAAACCACCACACAAAACAAGTCGTGGTGAGGGTCTGCCATCTCTAATTGCTCTTTTTCTTGTTTCTATTTGATTTTGATGCACCATACTCTTTATCGAGCATTGCTGATCCCGAAGCAGTTTATTGGCAAGGGTTATACTGGGTGGTTTGCCATTGCCTTACCAGTGTTGTTTGCCCATGCTCTATCCTTTTATATGCTGAGTGTCAAGCAAGGAAGCAACACGTTCCATTTTAAAATTCTTTGGTATTACTCGGCTGGGGTTCAAACCACCGACCTCCCAGACTCGCAGTGGACGCTTTAACCATTACGCCACTGAGCGTTTTTTTTTGTACAATTGTGTTTAAATGATGGAACGAGTTAAAAATGGTTGTTAATTGGTGAGAAATCTTGATACTTCCCCCGTGCCAGTAAGTACTATCATTCAAGAAAACGCTGAATTGATAGAAAAGCTAATTTTGGAGAATCACCATATTGCTACATGTAAAAATGCAGAATAATATGATGTCAATATTAGAAGTGCAGAAGCAATCGTTAATGTTCACTCGAAATTCAATAAGGCTCATGAAAGATGGGCAGTGAAGGATCAAAAGTTTGAACAAAAGGTAACTTGTCAGAATGGCATGGTGGGAGGGAGATGATTTATTTAAGATAATTGAACCATGTGATGAGACCCGGGCCAGTGTCGAAGCAAGCCAGTTTTGAGTGGAGACAATCTTTGTCCCCACCACCAAAATAAATACAAGGTCAAACAATCAGTCAGAAAGATTGTGCAGATCGTGTTTTGGGAGTTTAACAGTTCAACGAGTGTGGAATTTCATGAACAGACAAAAATATCAATGTTCATGCAATGTTGTCCGACGAGCAGTAAGCAAACAACATCCAGGTATATCTCAGGGAATGACGTCACCACACAATAATGCTTGGCGACTACTCTTTCATAGAGATTGACTGGGAAGTTCATAGTGATCACTCATATTGTCCAGATTTGTCAATTTGTAATTTTCATCCCTTTGGACCACTCAAAGAACACCTGAATGGGTAGCGATACGTTTATGGATGATGATGATGTCAAAGCTTGCATTATGAATGGCTGTGTACCTATCCCAAATATTTGTATGCAGATGGTATCAAGGCATTACCCAATAGGTTGTGACAAGTGAGTATGTGTAGCAGAGGAAAACTTTGAAAAATAAGAAAAGTTTCATCAATTCCCTGTCATTTTGGATCTTCCAGAAAAGACATAATTTTTAAACTTTTAACTCCTCTTGTTTTGCGATTGCAGCAGAAATTTCTGGAAGTTTTCTGCACCTGATATTCAACTATTACTGTTGGATTTTATCTTAAGTTTCTTGTCTTTTTATTATGTTTGTGCACTGTACAATGATCAAATTCTGTCTAAATCAATTTTTATTTGCATTTACTGCTTGTATGTAACCTTACTGTCAGTGTGGTTGACTCAGCCTGTCATCTTTCCGAGTTCGGCGAAATGAGTACCAGTGTACTGGAATCGGGGCACAGCATCAGCGGCACCCCCATCTGTGCCCCCAGAAAATGATGCAACCAGCAACCACAGGCAGCACACAATAGCAACTACCTACTGTCAGTATCCACCAATCGAAAATTCTGATGATGGATGATTTATTTATGGGTTGTCCAATTAAATGTTCTGATTGGGAAAGCTGATGAACAGAAAATAGCTGAAGGTGAATATCCCAGGAGTGAACACAAAAAAATAAAATAAATAAAAGACAATAAAGGAAACACATGAGACTTACCATCAGCTCAAAGAAGAACCAGGAATGTTGCATTGCTGTGTCCCGCACTGAGCCTTTACTCACGACCCACTGCAGGGCCAATTCTTCATGGAACACCTGCAGGATTGAGATTCATCACATGGAACTCCCACATAATATAATCTGAATTATATTTCAAACTATTATTATTAGATATACATTTGAAATGTAAGCATTTAGACAAATGTCCACCGTCTTTAAAAAGTAATACTCTTGGGTGACGTGATATTTGTATCTCACGAACTCCTGACCATCTCATATTTGAACTGCAGATCTTTAAATTCGCAACAGATTAATTTTTACTTGATAGATACATTAAAGTTATTTGAACAAAGCAAAACCACATGCTCAGATATTGTACACCGCTCCTTCCCAATTCCATATCGAGGCGATGCATGACATTGCCGGGCACCGAAGGGAGTACTCAGTTTTGACTCTGTTTGTTTGTTTTCTTTCTTTCTTTCTTGCTTGTCCGGGCGATATCTCAGCCAACGTTTGAGCAAGGAAGCTGAAATTTGGGGACAAATTTGTGCTTTTACAAAAACAGTATTTTTATTTTTTGATTCATCAATTTATTGATTAATTCCTCAATTATTATCGATTAAATCCTCATTTATTTTCTCTCATCTGGGTAATATCTCGGGTACTCTTTACGCTCAGAAGCCGATATTTGGACACAATGGTGAACAAGTAATTTGGCTATAAAAAGGGTATTTGTGATTTAATGATTAATCGATGATTTAATTTTTTGATTACTTACTTAATTTCCAAAAAGTTACACATTCGGATGAAACAATGGTGGTTTAAGGATGCTATGAGCCAATTGATCAAGAAATTAATTATTTTACGATTATTATTTATTGACTTTAATGATGCGATTAATCAGGAAATTAATGTACACCGCTCCCTCCATGTGCTGCATGGCGAGTAAGTATCATTTGTACCCATTCACCGAAGAAGTGCACCCCTCCCTCCCAATTCTGTCTCAATGTGCTGCAAGGCGGTATCGCGGGGCGCCCCGGCAATGTCACGTGCTGGACGATTTGCTATTTATCTATTTGGAATGGGGACAGTGTACTTTGAATATAGCTCTACTTGTTGATGATGTTTTTAATCTATTTTTATATGGCTTAAACTCATGGTGGAGCCTGTACAGGGGATGATATCTAATTTGATTTCAGCAATCTCATCTGTATTTTCGAACGTACGACCCTGTATCTGCGTTCAATTTGCCTGAACAAAGCAATATTTCTTTATATTTGGATTAATCCCTGGCCTTGTGGATTGTGAATACAGGGACTGTATACATTGACAAAAACAATGTTCTGAATGTTTCTTATAACCATAGAGACTGTGACAGAGGTCAAACTGTATATGTAGACATGCAATACTGAAAATGTGCACTGTAGCAATGGCATGTGTACATCGTAAGTAAACAGAAATGTTTACGACTTCCTACCACCGTACATCACCTGTAAATGGCAAAAATCCACAGACACCTCTCTAATCATACCGCAAAAATAGGTAGAAACATCAGTACCATTGGGGAGTGATTGTGTCGGTGCAAGATCACTTCACATGCCATTGTCTTCCATCACATGAACGGCCATGAGCAGGAGTGAATCTGCATGGATAGTTTGGTGATTTTTCCTAGAATACTGGCTTTGAGTTGCATCAGGTTTATTTTCAGGTCAGATCAGATCTGTGACTTTCTCCAGGTACCATGTAAACCTGTACTAACCTGCTTCATGGTCAGGTTGTCGGTGACTAAACAGTCTCCCCCACCAGGTTTCTTGGTGAGGGAGGTGCAAGGATATACACACCCAGTAGGATTAGAAAACAAAACCTGTAAAAGGGTGTAAGAGCTCCTTGGGAGCCAAACGTATCTGGTGCCCAACTGTCTGCGGAAGTCCTCCTGCAGTTGAGTAACCTCTTTCTCGGAGGTTGGTGGCAGGATTTGCACATCGGATGACCTCACTGTGAAGGGGATATTCTATGCCATGCTCAAATCTGTGGTTGATCAGTGCTCCAGGCGAGATACTCTTCTCGTCTTGGGGGATTTCAATACATCGACTGGCACTGACAAGGATGGTTACGAGACGTGTGTTGGTCCCCATAGGTCTGAAACTGTGAATCAGAAGAACACCAAGTTCCTTGACTTTGCAAAGAAGTCATGGACTTAGGATGGCTGGTTCATGGTTTCCGCACCCACAGGCTCATCGCTGGACTTGGTATTCCAATGCTGGTGGTGTGGCAAAGGAGATTAACCATGTGAGCATTGATCATCACTGGAGGATGCTCCAGAAAGAGAAGGTTGACCTGAGTGCTCAGTTATTCAATACTGACCACAGGCCTGTTTTTGCATCTCTGAAGTTGCAGCTCAAATCTAGGAGAATGGTACCATCCCAGCCAAGGCTGGATGTTAGCAAGCTCAAGGATGGGATGGTCGCTGGGGAGATTGCAAACAGACTGAGTGGGGATTTGGAGGTTTAGGTGTTTTGGAGATCCTGAGGAGTTGGGAAGTGCCTTCAAGACCACCATCGTTGATGTTGCTGGTGGTAGTCTTGGGAACCACCATCAGAGGAAGAAGAACTTCGTCCCCCAAGACGACACTGGATACCATTGACCAGTCACAGGGCCAGGCTTAATGGCAGAGCTGAGCTATTCAGGGAGCTGAGGCGTAAAACGATGTGCGCTGAGGGAGGACAAGGAGGCCGAAGTGCAAGGAAACTGTGATGGGGTGGAGCATCACCTGTGGTCAAATGATTCTTGTCCTGCTTACAGAGGAATTTATGCATTGTGTTCCTCCAAGCAAGTCCTTCGGTAGACTGCAGAGAGAACAGAGGGTGGTGGGCTCTTGACAGAGGAGTCCGAAGTAAAGGCCCGCTGAGCCAGTTACTTTGAGCGGCTGTACCAGGATGACCCACCGGCTGTTGAGTTGGATGTCGGGGGTGTAACCACCCCTTTTGCTGACCCTCCAATCAACTGTGAACTGTCTTCACTTGTGGAAACACAGGCTGTGGTGAACCGGTTGAAAGGGGGTAAAGCTCCTGGGATCTGTGGCATCCATTATGAACTTCTCAAGGCTGGTGGAAATGCTGTAATCATGCAGTTCTGTGCTCTGCCTGGAACACAGGCATTATCCCAACTGACTGAAAGACAAGACTTCTTGCTCCTCTCTGGAAAGAGAAGGGTGATCGCCAGGACTGCAACAATGACCGAGGGGTGACGCTGCTCTCAGTGCCGGGCAAAGTCTTTGCTCAGATAATTCTTGATGGGTTTTACCATCTGCTTGAGCACCAGCGTCCAGAGCAGTCAGGCTTTACACCAAAGAGGTCAACGATTGACCGTATCCTTGCTCTTCAGATCCTCACTGAACGCAGACGAGAGTTTCAGCAGGGGCTGCTTGCAGCCTATGTTGATCTCTGTAAAGTGTTCGATTCAGTGAATCGGGATGCCCTCTGGAGGATTCTTGTTCTTCGTGGGGTGCCACCAAACCTGGTCAACCTGATTTCTGAACAATACTCGTACTCTGGTACTGAAAGTGCTGTGAGGTGTGGTGGTTCCTTCTCGGACTTATTTCCAGTTGTAACTGGAGTTCATCAAGGGTGTGTACTGGCACTCACACTTCTCAGAGCTCGTATGGACTGGATTCTGGAGAGGATGTCGGAGACATAAAGCTGCGGTGCATCGTTTGGGAATGTCAGGATTTCTGACGTTCATTTCGCAGATGATGCAGTCATCTTCAGGGAGACTCGGGATATCCTCCTGGGGCCTTCCAGGTGCTGAACAAGAAGTCAGAGTCGCTGGGATTACGGGTTTCCTGGGTCAAAACTAAGATCCAGGCTTTCAATGACATCATGGATGCTGCTATCTTGTCTGTTCCTGTTTGTGGTGAGGATGTTGAGGTCACAGAGTAATTCACTTACCTTGGCAGTGATATTCATGTTTCCGCATGTTGTGAGCCAGAGGTCAATAGATATCTGGGTTGGGCGTGGAGAATCATGGATTTACTGAATCATGGGATGTGGCACTGTTGATACCTGTGCATTGTTGATATTCCAGCTGTATGGATGCGAGACTTGGACTCTCACCAGGGATCTGAGAAGAAGACTTAATTCCTTCGGTACCAGGTCTCTTTGGAGAATCCTTGGCGATCGTTGGTCGGACTTTGTGTCCAACGAGCGGTTGCTTCGAAAGACTCAGATGAGATGTGTTACCTGTATCGTCCATAAGTATCAGCTGTGGCTCTATGCACATGTGGCCCGTATTCCTGACGCTGATCCTGCTCACCAAATTCTCTCAGCGAGGGAGCTTGTGGGTGGAGGAGGCTAACAGTCCCACCACATGCCTCGTGGCTGCAGCATGTTGATCAGCATCTCAAGGAGATGGGGATGGGCCAGGCAACTGCCTGGGGGATGGCCAGATAAAGGCCACTGGAGGACTGGTGGAAAGTGGATGCAGCAATGCGTTGCTCCAGTGCAAGCTCCCATACCTGATCTGAGCATGTAAAATTTAAACTTTGCACACCTACAAAGTAATAAATATCTTATCAGTGTGTCAGTGAGTGAGGGAATATATATATATATATATATATATATATATATATATATATATATATATATATATATATATATATATATATATATATACACACACATATATTGTTGCGGGCTGGCGGGGTCGGGTGAGAAGACCACTAAGTGGGGGAAGCTACGTCGATTCCCACCAGACTCCCCGGAATTGTAGGCCGTCGCTCCAGGATAATTCCGTGATGCGGTGGGTCGCTTAACTGACCGTGGATGCCAATAACTCGACCGCGTGGCCTAGGGTCCTCCCGCCTATTGGTGAATCAAGTTACCTAATTAACCACGCGGTTCAACCACCAGGGAACCATGCCCTCGGTATGCCTTGTCCGAACCGGATCACTATAGCGGATCGGATCTCCTTTCCGGATCGGATGCAGCCGAGCGGCACTGCCAAGGACATACCGGCTAGAAGGAACGGATTGTCGGGAATAAAGTCCCAGCTAAACTTAGATTCGAACCATGCTGGACCAATGGGAGAAAAGACAAAGGCGAGCTGGGAACATTCCTAATGAGAATGATTTATCTACAATAAGCGAGGAAAAGCATGTGGCACAACAAACGTTTATTGGGGGTGTAATGCAGGGAAAGATGAGAGAGGTGTGGGGTGCGGCAATTTTACAAGCAACTTACAAAGCAGACACCGTGCAGACTTGACGCGAGATTAATAAAAGCAACAATCACAACAATAAAAGATCTTATGCAGGCTTACTTAACGGACAGGCGCCAACACTCTCAGACAAAGTAAACCCAATTGTGAAAGAAAAGGACTTTTGCAGCTAGGGAGGGAGGGAGTTGAGGTTACAGTTTCTCGGTACCTGAGCGATTCGGGGGAGGGATGCTCTGTGGTGCAACACCCGACAATGGTTGAGTTGTTCGGCCACAACCGTACGTGTGGAGATCGTGTCTGCAGGAGGGGCTCGGGTGGAGAAGAGCGGAGTCCAAAGGGGGGCGAGAGATGAGCAGCAGGCAGGACCAGACAAGAGGCCGTTCGTCGAGGTCATGAGGTCGGAGATAAGGAACAGAAAGTGGGGCCAGACAGGAGGCTTGATCGAGAAGCAAGGGGCGGTTCGATGTCGTGTCGGCGGGGACAAGTGGCAGGAACACTCACTCTCAATGACTCCTTCTCTCCTTCAATTCTCCTTACTCCTTCAATACTCAAAAACCTCTCTCAATTCTCCTTCCAACCAACTTGCAATTCTCTTCCCAACCAACCAACCAACTGCAGTACTACACGGAGGTCCACGCTTTTTAGAACCCGGAGGTTGGGGAGGAGCCTTGCCGAAACCTGATGTCATTATCCGAGCCGAGCATGCCGATTGGACCGGCCCTTCACGTGGTCCACTTTTCTGGGCTGGGTTTCAGTCAGACTCCGGTATGGTCCGCCCACGCCGCGCATGTCCGGCGTTTGGCAAGTGGATGGTGATGCAGCTTTAGCGTTTGTCCAGCCGAACGTCGGGATTTTGCCTCTGAAAACGAGTCGCTGGGTAGACGGTGGTACGCTGTGGCCAGCGAGATGAGGATAGCAAGCGAGATGATGGAACCATGGATCGTCACGCTGTGGTAAGCGACACAAGGGTAGCAATCGAGATGAAGGCACCGTGGATCGTAAAAGGAGGGAATAAAATAAAAGGGGAAAAATGATTTATTAATCCTAACTAATAGCCCATTGCAATGCACTCCCTTGTCTTCCCACGAGACAAAAGGTAGGGACCTAACGACACTATATTAATGGAATAACTGACTCAGGACAACTGTATGTTGTATGCATGCGGTTCCGAGAACCGTAACTATATATATATATATATCTATATATATATATATATATATATATATATATATATATATATATATATATATGTATGTATATATGTATATATATATATATATATATATATATATATATATATATATATATGTATATATATATATATATATATATATATATATATATATATATATATATATATATATATATATATATATATATATATATATATATATAATCTCTCTCTCTCTCACACACACACACACACACACACACACACACACACACACACACACACACACACACACACACACACACACACACACACACACACACACACACACACACACACACACACACACACACACACACACACACACACACACACACACACACACACACACACAGTTTCAGCAAAGAAAGCAAATATCTCCGGGGGGGGCAACACCCCCGGTAAACTCCCTCAGGAGACCCCCTCAGAACCCAATGTCCTTAATGCTGTGAACAAACTTTGGTAGGTCACTACCAAAGGTGATGACCTCCATGAGAAGATCAAGTTTCATGAACGTTGTGGTCAAGTTTCATAAGAATTTCATGTGCAGTTTCTGAGAAGAAAGCAAATACCTATTTTGGGGGGCAACCTCCATAAACCTCCTTCGGGCCCGATTTTTTTTAATGCCATGAACAAACTTTGGTGCAGACACGGTGAGGAACGTTGTGGTAAAGTTTCATCAAAATCTCATGTGTAGTTTCAGAGAATAAGTTTAAAAATATTTGTACACGGAAGGACGGACGACGCGCCATCCCATAAGCTTGTTCCCATATGCCATCACATACTTGTTCATCAGCTCTGTCTACTCTACTCTTCCTCTCTCTCTGTGTGCTCTTTTACAGTTCACTCTCTCAAAGCGATATGCCCACATCAAGGAAAGTCACCAATCTTAGCACAATTCACAAAAATTGTGCTAAAACGGACTCACTCCCATCTCTAGACTGATCAGACGTGTCCCCATTATAGGCAAGTTAATGGAATTGATTATTGCAGCAGACCTTAAGACATCTCATTAACTCTGATCTCCAATCATTAACTTGGTTTCCTCCAAGGTTAAGTCACTTCTGACATGATGCTACTTATATGTCAACAATAGGTGAATGCACTCAATTTCAAATAGGTGAGCCATCTCAAAGGACCTCTCCCATATACTGTGTTTATATTCAATCCGGAACCCCCTCCCTGATTTCCAAAATGTCAGCAATTGTTATTCAGAATCCCCTCCTGGCTCTGGCTCTCATATTTCCTCTATTTACAATCAGCAGGTTGCTTTGGATGGCATTCTCTCCTATGCTCTACATCTAGAGGCCAGCAACTCTCAATGCACTGTCCTGGGAACAATATTTTCCTTGGTCTATTTCAATGAACTCTCTTCATCACTTTGCAGATGACTCCTCTCTGTTCAGCACAGTTCCTCACTGATCTGCCAGGAAAAAATTAGCAGCATCCATCTCTGCCGATTGTGAGATAAAAAAAAAAATCAATTGATCATCTTCCTGAAAACCATTTTATAAAGCAGGAAAGACCAACACTCTCACATTATCTCTCCATAAATAATGGCTGGAAAATCCCAAAATGTATTGATGCAGTAAGCTTCTGGGAGTGGTACAACCTCTGAACCTCATGCACCACACCATCAGCTACAACCTATCTTCGGCAGATCATTTCTCGAAGCTTCCTTGGAATTCTCTGAGGGTCAAGGCTTTCCTCTGTCATCTGCAACTTAAAACATTGTACACGGCCTTCATCAGAAGCGTCATGAGTATGGTTCCTCACTGTGGATTGGTACTGCTGCTTCCCATCTTGCTCCCCTTGAGGTTGTGAAATCTACTGCCCGAGTGTCATTGTAACAGTAACCTTGCAGTCGGGGTATGAGAGTGGGGGGTCTGCTTACAATGACCAGGAGGATATCTCAAGGTCTGTATCTTGCTCATTGCAGGAAGACTGAAGTCCTTACAGTCTTTCACCAGCTCTATTTTTGTTTTGTCATCCTGCCCTCTCAGGTCTTTGCCCAATCCATGTGCGCCTTTAGGATGCAAGTATTCTACCAGAAACCCTAAACTTTTTAAAATGACATCTGTGTGCCACAAAGTGGTCGTTTATTAGAAGTTTTTCTCCAGAGCCAATGGCGATTGGTTAAGGTCCGGTAAGGTTTCTTGGCTGATTGCAATCGACAGTCAGTTAAGATCTTTCCTGCGCTGCTCAAACAGTGCAGCCCATCAGTTTACTGTCAAATATGAAAGGGAATCACCAACAATGTTGCATGCATAGAGGCATGGATGCATTTCAGTCCCAGTGAAATTTATGTATTTCAACACAGTTAGGTGCTCAAAGCACTTTCACCAAAATCTGACTGCCACCCCAAATAAATCTGAAAACATTAAAAGGTTGGTGATGTTAAAATATTACAGCAACATAATATGCGGCATACAGTAGACTACTTATTATCAATGTGCATTATTTTTATGTTTCAACGCCTTCCTGGATACGGAACAGACCTTTTTTGCAAGCGGACGTCCAGGGTGTACAATTGTTGATTCTGTGAAAGTGGAAACACGACAAAGACTTCGGTCCTTCTGTGAAGGCTGAAAAATATTTACAAGTTGATGATCAGAGCAAAGAGAAATATGAACCCCCCCCCCCCCAAAAAAAAAAATTAAAAGATTAGATAATAATCAGACAATGAAAAAGACATGAGTACAAAAATTTATTTACTTTACAAAGCCAATTCAAGGAAGGAAACATCATAACATGCCTTGCCGAGCAAAATGGTATGGACCTCATCATCTGGTGAGCAAGGTGGTGCACTGACGTCGGGGTTGCTGCTGCTCATGTTTTTTGAAGCAAATACAGTGCTCGGTCGGGGGCGGCTTGAGCAGCGAGACAAAGTATTGTAGCGCACAGTAGAACTTATAGAGTATTCTGTTACTTCTGTAAAGAAAATGATTGCATTATTACAACTTTTAAAATGAGGCAAACTATGCAGTTGAAATTAATTTTGTAGCTTCGTTTTTCTTCTGCTGATTAGAAAGTGGGAATTGGAGCTCAAGTGTATGAAGAACATTTCCAGAGTTGAAGTCTTACAAGTACGTGCCGATACAGAACTCAATCAAAAAGTGGATTTTAAATTTAAAGACACGGCAATGACCGACTTATTTCCCAGAATATGAGATATTCGATTTCCTCAGGTATTTGCAAGAAGACAAACCAGTCGTAAAAAAACACAAGATATGCAAAGATTATATATACATATATATATATATATATATATATATATATATATATATATACATATATATATATATATATATACATATATATATATATATATATATATATATATATATATATATATACATATCTTCTTCTTCTACTTTAGGCTGGTCCCGTTCGGGGTCGCCCCAGCGGATCATCCATATGATCCGCATTGTGATTTGGCACATGTTTTACGCCGGATGCCCTTCCTGACGCAACCCTGGTCACCTCTTACGACACAGGGATATGGTACACCTATTTTAACCGGGGTATACACCGGCCCAGTACAATGGAACTCATTTCGCCGACCTCGGAAGGATGACAGGCTGAGTGAACCCCCTGGTGTATTAATTCAGTGGCCCAACGGGGCTTGAACTCAGGACCTTTTGGATCCCAAGCCGCTGCCCTAACCACTGCGCCAACACCAGGCTACATATATATATATATATATATATATATATATATATATATATATACATATATATATATATATATATATATATATATATATATATATATATATATATATATATATATATATATATACATATATACAGTACACTAGGCGTAAGTCGACAGCGTGTAACTCGTCACTTCACTTAAGTCGGCAGCGTCAAAAAGTCCCGAATTTATCTCATGTTAAATCCCTTTGAATAAAGGGTCATCCCTCTGTAAGTCGTCATCTCTAAGTCGTCACTTCGTCTAAGTCGTCAGATGTTGTCCGTTCCCGCGTAATGGAAACTCAAGTAAATTACCACTCCTAACTCGTCACACGGAACTGCTGCTTCATGAGAAGCCCGATTTCATGGAATCGTGATGTTCGCTCATTGGTTTACACCGTCAGTGATAGGCTATTTATAACTGTGTACACACGTTGATCGCACTGCAGGCAGGACAATGGCGACTAAGCGTAAGCTTACAACTAAAACCTACCAAGAAAAATACGACATTATCCAGTTTTGCGAGGCAAATTCACTGATGAAGAAAACAGCCACAGCTGAGAAGTTGGACATCAAACGGCAGACATTGAACGATATCTTGAAGAATAAGGGCAAGATATTTGGACAAGTGGAAAAGATCACGAGGCCGGTGGTAAGTGTGAAACGCGTGAAATGTGTGTCCTTTGAAGATGTCAATGACGTGCTCATCATCTGGTTTAGATTGTATATATGTTATCTCATATATACTCATATATACTCATATATGTATATATATATACATATATATACATATATATACATATATATATATATATACACATATATATACATATATATATATACATATATATACATATACACATATATATACATATATATATATATATATATATATACATATACATATATATATATATATATATATATATATATATATATATATATATATATATATATATATATATATATATATATATATATATACATATATATACATATACATATATATATATACATATATATACATATACATATACATATATATATACATATACATATACATATACATACATAAACATACATATACATATATATACATATACATATATATATATACATATACATATATATATATATATATACATATATATTTCTACATATACATACATATATATATACATACATATATATATACATATATATATATATACATACATATATACACATACATATATACATATATATATACATATATATATATATACATACATATATATACATATATATATATACATACATATATATATACATATATATATATATATACATACATATATATATACATACATATATATATATACATACATATATATATACATACATATATATATATACATACATATATATATACATACATATATATATATATATATATATATATATATATATATATACATATATATATATATATATATATATATATTCAGTGGCCCAACGGGGCTTGAACTCAGGACTTTTTGGGTCCCAAGCCGCTGCCCTAACCACTGCGCCAACACCAGGCTTATATACATATTACATATTACATATATCTACATTAATATTTTGGCACGCCCCTTTCTTTGTTCCACCATCAGATTTTTGTTACTGCATGAAATGAAACAAGATTTGGCACATATACTAATGATATTATTGTCTTCCTTAAGAGGCCCCTGAAAATTCGTTTTGATGCATTTTCACAAACTCCAACGGATTCCATTCAAATTCGGTACGATTATGGCTTTTGGTCCAATTTAGGTCATTGGCTATAAAGTTTTTCCATCACACTTCCGATATTCGAAAAAATCGATAAATCGATATCCCTTATTGGATTTTCCATTCAAATCCACTCAAGTTTAAGGCCTACGGGGGACGCAAATTTCCACTTTGCCTCGGGCGCTGTTTACCTCCGCTACGCCAAGCTGTTAGGGTTCGGGTTAGGGTTTGGGTTAGTGTTAGCTACCCTAACACTAACCCTAACCATAACAGCAAACCCTAACCCTAACAGCTAACCCTAACCGCTAACCCTAACTGTTTACCCTAACCCTAACTGCAACCCTAACCCGAACCGCTAACCCCTAACCGCGAACCCCTAACCGCTAACAGCTATTCAGGAAATTTGCAAGAAAGCCCGAGCAACACCGGGCATTACTACTAGTACATTTATATATACATATATACGTATTACATATATAGATTTATATATACATATATATGTATTACATATATACATTTATATATACATATATATTATATATGTTTTACATATTTACATTTACATATACATAACACTAAGTTATAAAATATAGCACATGTGAAAAATTGATGAAGAGTCTTGTATGTCTCCAGGTAGTAGTCAAAAGTCAAGAAACCAGAGAGTCAAAGCCACCCAATGCTCGCCTGTTTATACATTTATCGTTTTTAAAAAAACTAGTCGAATAATATTTTTTTATAAAGCATTGCAGTGAAATGTGATCCAAATAATTTTAAAGCAATATATGTATTTGTATCTTGTAATCAGTAAAAAATAGTGTGGTGGATAAAAACATTAGAAAGGAAATAACTTGCACCAAAAACTTTAACATTTTCACGCTCATGCTCACGCTCACGCCGGGGGTATCGCTACAGCTCTCTGTTCTTCGAACAGGCGAGCTAAAAATAGAAAGCAATAAAATAATACAAAACGATGTGAATCCAAACCTGCTGTATTTGTTGGCAAGTCGTCTGTTCTTGGCAGGTGGAACATAAAGTGAACGTAAGCAGCCAGCAGGTTAATGCGACCATGCGAGTCTTGGGCTGACTTCACACTACGATGTACTTTCTTGGCAATCGTACACATTGCCTCAAATGCTGCCTGACTGAAGCTTACTGTGAAAAGAGCCAAGAAAACATCAATAAGTCTCTGCTCAATGTTTTCAACATCACAGAGTGCAGATTGCATGTTGAGAGAATAATACATACCCATTTGCCCTCCAATGATGGGAGGCCTTGCTGTGAGCAGCACAAGCCGGTCAAGTAGCACAGGGCAGAAGCGTACAAGTGGGCCCAGTTTTACATATTCCAGTCGAGCCACAGACTTCCGCAGGTCACTTTCAAGATCAATCTCTGATGTTCGTGCGAGAGTGATTCCCTCATCAAGAGTACCGCAAAGAGAAAGGAACCGATCAAGCTCTGGATCCTGGAAGAAGAGACAGGAGTGACTCACAACAAATAATGTATCCAGGACTTAAGTTTTATTGGGATGGGTGGGACGAATGGAGGGGCATTTCAGAAAATAAAGGAACTTTATTCTTCAGACATGAGCCAAAATTCCTGTTTTAAGCACATCTGTCATTTTTATAATCACCAAAACCACCTCGTGCATTATGCGTTCAGCATCGGCAAGTTAGCTTCTAAAATAGCTTATTGGACTGAGCAGTGGAAACATAAGCATCTCAAACTGATTTTCAGGAGGAGGACACATTTGCCTCGCCCAACACAGGGTCTAATGAAGGGAAATCATGGACCAGTCTTTGAGATATGAACTGCTTAACTGAAGAAACCTTAGATCTGAGATTGTTGAAGGCTTCAGACTATTCCTGCGGTGTGTGACAATTAGGTTCATGAGTGAAAATTCTCCCTTACTCGGCTGGTGATGTCGGGGCTGATTGAGGAGCGAGAACACAAAAGAGACCAAGAGGTAAGATAAGATTATGGTTCCTGGTCGATTCTTTAAAGATAAAATAGTTGGAAATTGTAGCAAGGATCTGCATAACCTCTGCGGTAAAAGCCCTGTTTGAGAGAATGCCACATAGTTATTTGGGCAATGTATAGACAACAGAACGCTGCCTCAATCGCTGAGGCTCATATTCACAAGGCCTGTGATGCCGATCATCTAAAAAAAACCATTTAACTGTCGCTGTATTCATTTTTACACTGAAGGGAAAACTTATAGGGAGGACATGGTGATTGTGAATATGACAACTCCAAAGATGTCTTTGGCTTCGCATATCACCAAAATGGCTAACGTATGATTTTTTTCATCAGGTTGAAATTGTGGGTCGAGTCAGGTAAGCTGTCCAACCAATGGGTTGAACAGAATGTTGCACACAGATGGACGGACAGACAAACACGTGTATTATTATATCGAGAATATATGATAATAGCGATGTTACAAGAAACTTCAACACAGGAGGAGGCCAGAAGGCCCAACAAGCCTGAGCAATGGTGGCCAACCTCTGGTTGTTTGTCCAGGCTCCATCCCATTAAATGCTCAGCGTCAAGCACGGAGGTAGCAAGTACCATTTTAAAAGTCTTTGGGTTGACCCGGCC
Source organism: Eptatretus burgeri (assembly GCF_056783735.1). NCBI lineage: Eukaryota > Metazoa > Chordata > Myxini > Myxiniformes > Myxinidae > Eptatretus > Eptatretus burgeri. The sequence goes on from NC_140962.1 coordinate 47,618,660, forward strand.
GAGGTAGGGTTCAAACTGTTGACCTCCCAGAATCAGAGCAGATATGCCATAACTAATATGCCACTTAGTCTGGTTGCATTAAGCATCCATTAAACAAAACACTTCACAATATTTCTGAATTGTAGCGAGGGAAATAAGATATTGAAGATAAAATTCTTACTTACAGTAGCAGTCTGCGAAAAACTCAACTTCCGAATGTTGAATACAATGTCAGCTGCTACAATGATAACCACAATACGTCAGCCACCTTTGGGAAGAGAATCAATTGACCGATGCCTTTCTGCATCACTGGCCATCATCATTGTGGAGTGGATTCCACCTCCCCTCGCTAACCCAAGAGTTGAGTTTGCATGATTTGTCAGCTCTCTAAACCTATCCAAACCTTCTTATTTCCACCATAATTTCATAGCATCCCCCATCCATACGTACCATTTTTTGAATACCACACTGAATCTCACCTTCCACCGAGATGAGTCCTGCAACACTTTATTGCACCATGAAAATCTAACTACTGGTCATGATCAGTTTAATTCCCCATAATAATGAACTAAAATACAGGAGATATGTTCCAGCACTCAAATACTCCACATGTAAAGTCTAAATAAATCACAAATTATACAATTTAATGAAGACGTTTGTGACTAAATAATAGAGGAAAGTAAATACAACATATTGTTGTGGTTGACGAAATTCACAAACCACCATTCAGGTCCCTTAGGTGAGATATCTCGGTAAGTATATGTGTAGTTAGGCCCAAACCCGTTGTCTAGAGAGAATAAATGTCATTCATGTGGGCTGCGACTCTTCAGGATAGCCGTTTTTCTTTTACTATCTTTATTTTGGACCAGCCGCCATTATTACCACCACCAACCACGTCTCAACAGCCATCACACAACAACCACCAACCACAATGCCGCTTCACAACAACAACCACCAACCACAATGCCGCTTCACAACAACAACCACCAACCACAACGCCGCTTCACCACAACCGCCACGACCTTTACCGTCACAACTCGCCACCATCGCATCCACACCATCTCGCGCCACTCGTGGGCACCGATACTGGACTCGTGCAGGGCGCGCACCGAGCAGCGTATTCAGAGACATCACAGACTTTCCGAAGAAAAACGGATCAAAAACGACTCACGCCCACTTTTGTTCCGTCCAATCGGTGAGCGAGGGGTGATTTGGCCCCACCTCCAGGGCGTTGGAGGGCGGTCGCTATATGCAAATACATGGATCAAAAAGCATTCACGCCCACTTTTCCTCGGTCCAATGGGGAGCCAGTTGGAGGTGAAGGGTCGGAGGCAAAGGGTCAAGGGTGAAAGAGCGAAGCCACGGGGCTTATAAAAACGGCTGCGTTCGTCAGTAAAAGCAGTTGTGCGGAGTTCAAGAGAGTCATCGGTGGAGCTGGAAAGAAGTGGGAGAAGTCAAGAGCGAAGAGTTGGGACGAGCCAAGAGAGGAGACGGAGAGGGCGAGTAGACGGAGCTGTGGAGAGGTGACGGCGGCGAAGGCGGACGAGGGGGTGCTCGCGTCGGTGCCGGGAGCTGCACAGGGAGAGGCCAGCAACGCGACCGAGGTCGAGGAGGAGACGCTCGCCACGGGACCCGAGACAGGGTGATATCCTCCTTCCCCCGAGCATCAGCAACCCCCTCCTGTTTCCTCCCGCGCTGAGATAGTGCGACAAAGGGGGCCCCTTTCCCACCCCCTACCAGACTGTCCGCGAGGCCCGCGGAGTTGAGGCACCACCGCCACTTCGCGTCTCATCATCAGACGGGTAGGCCCGACCCGGTCTCGGCCCCAGGCCCGCCTGACCCTGGAGGGTGGTTCTCTTTTCTTTTGCTTTGGGAATATGTGTTGTCGGCGCCGTCTGTGAAGTAAAATTGTATAAGTGTTGCCGTGTGCCCGGTAGTCGGTTAGATCTGCATTGTTGCATTTGCTTTTTGTGTAATATTGCATTGTCTTCTTCTTTTACATGTGCTTTTGGTGGAATTGTATATGTGTGCTTTCCGTTCATCGCGAAATAAATGTGCTTATTGTTGAACTGTTTTCCCGCTTCGCTTCGTCTTTTCCTCTATTGAATCTCCATCTTGCTTCACGTAAAGGGTTGGTCGTGGGCTAAAACGCCCGATAATTAATCGAACCGTCGAGGCCGACGAATAACACCGCTCGGTTATCCCGATAGTACGGAACGGGTCGCTTAAAGTGGCGCTTAAAGTGGCCCGTGTCCGAAGTCGACCTGCGGCGAGGTGCGATCGCCCGGTCTACCCTCCGTGTGGGTACTTAGGTAGGTCGAATTTGGTGAGCAACCCTATCCCACGCGGGGGCCGATTGGCACGATCGCGGTGAGACCGAAAGGTCCACCCGTGACTAGTTCCCGGCGTTAGTCCGAGAGGGTCACGACTGGATTGTCCGTCCGGTGGGCGACGTGCCGCGATTCGAGTTACGTGGCCGTCCGCACGCCGGCGGGCGCGAATCCGCAACAATATATTTACACACCAACAAAAATGATGCATCACATAAAACAATAAAGTAAGATGTGCAATGGGTACTTGTACTGTAGTTTCATAGGTAAACTAGAAGGGCATTCGGTAGAGCACACACCTCTGCCACACAATGCCTGATCCACGAGAACATATTGGGCCCAATACGTTTTTGATATGTCGTTTTTGGCCCCATCTGTCAATGGTGAAGAATCACTGGAAAAAATAAATAATTCTCATATCCAGATCCAGAATCGGATCTTCACCAAAATCGAATCAATTCGTCCTTATCACACACCCAACCAGCCCACATTATTTCATCTGAATCCGTTCATAACATTTTGAGATATCTTGCACACAAAGAGACACAGACAAACAGGGGTGAAAACATAACCTTCTTCCACCTTCGGTGGCAGAGGTGATAAATATTTATATATGGTGTATTTGCTCACATTCACATGGGGGAGTGGAGGAGGGGCAATGTGGCTTGAGTGAATTGAGGTTGGTGGAGAGGCGAGTGGTGGAGTTTTTCAGATGAAGAGGTAGAAGTAACCGCTTCATCCTGCGATAGTAGGTCAGTGAGAGCAAGGGACAGAATCATCGTACAGCCTCCTCATCGGAACATGGAATTGATGGTCTGCTCCTGTCTTGCTCCTCTCCAGTCCTTTCACAAATGAACCTGCAGCTGCAGCTTCACTCTCCTGGCTCCTTTCCACAATGCTACGCCCTATCAGCAGCTCCTCCTCCCTTGTACCTAAATGCGTGGACCTCAAACATCTGAGCTCTCCACTCCAAGATGACAGATCTCTCAATCCAGGCCACTGTCGATAAACCAGACATCTGTATAACAGTATCCTTCCTCCCACAGGACGTCCCCAACTCCTTGGTGTTACTCCCTGGTGATTATCTCCTCTGCTTTAAGCGACCTGAACCCCATCATGGCAGCAGAGTCACACTGTACATCAACAACTCCATTTCTCATTTTCCGTGTACTGCTCTTACACCTCCTATACCCCAGCAGTAAACTTGATGAAAATGACAGTTAAAAAAAAAAACTGTACATTTTATCTATGTGTGTTCTCCATATTCTCATAATAGAGGTTTGTTGAAGATTTGATGACAAAAGCTCAATTGGTACAATGTTATGGCTAAAGGCCCGGTCACACCTTGACGTTTTAGCCAGCGATGGCAACGTATTAAAATGTATCTAAAACGCTGGCTTACGTTGAACTTTTGATGTTTTTTTTTTTAAAGATTCGGACGTATTCATAGCGACTTGGTCTTATGTATAACGCATTGGTAACGGACACAGAACGTTTCATTGTGTTATAGATAACTTATACCAACGAATGCTGAACCTGTTGTCGGCCTACACAACCGATGCCCAACGATAGTCTAACTTAGGCATAGCGCGTTGCACGCATCGCCGATGATGTCGTGACGTAGCCTATTAAAAGGCTGACGCACAACGATTCGAATCATAACTGCCATAGAAATGGAAGTGTCAACATCGCGGTCACACCTTGGCGATCTTGCCAGCGTATGCCGACTTAAGAAAAATGTGTCTAAAACGTTGGGGCACGTCAAATATGGCATGAGTAAGTTTGGTATACGTGAGTACAACGCTAAAGTACGCTATCATACGTCGTAGTAAGTAGAGTACGTCAAGAAATTTTAAACATGTTCAAAATTTTACGACGTACTCGGCGTATGACACACGTTCCGCATGCGATGGGGATAGGTTGTACACACGATATGTAGACGCTTACACACGTCCACAAAGGCTACTTATAAGCTACTCATAAGTCGAAACACGTCGCGGTAATGTCTTTTTTACGCGAAACTTATTTCTAACTTATGTTTGACGTGCTTTGAACCAATTCTTTACGTAGTCCCAACACACATCGACGTATGTAGAGGTATTCCAATGACGTCTTCCGGTCGACAAAAAAAAATAAATGAACGTGTTTGTAGCTTACAACTGCCATATAAAGACGTGTTCCCAGCGGTTTTGGGAATTGGTATATAAAAATGCTGCTCATAAAAGGGGAACCCAACAGTGTTTTCGAGTTCCTTTTTGAGTCGATGTCCATGTCAGCAGTAACAGTATCAGTATTAGTATTAGTATTAGTATTAGTAGTAGTTTGTTCATGTTGGCAGTCGTAGGTGAGTGTGAGGGGGAGGGTGTGGGTTATGATGGATCGTCCTTGCGTTTAACGATTTAAATGATAAACTCAACGATTTAAATGGCTGCATCTCCACTATTGAAAGTAGACGCTTGCGCTCAACAATTGGATTTTTTTTTTTTTTACACTCAACGACTTTTAAACGGAACCACTCACCTATTTTCATTGTTTACAATGAACGATTTAAATTGCTGTCACTCGCCTTTGTTTTTTGACGCTGGGGTTTGGAAATTTGAAGCGTTTCTTCTGAACGTGTTAAAACGCTCAAACTCGACTATTTTAAATCGACGCTGCCGATGGACAATTGGAATCATAGCCAAGCTAGACATCGAAGTGTGAACATCCTCGTCATGCCCAAGAAAAGTTTGAAGAATGCTGCAAATAAGTGTCCTGGCCGTGGCCGTGGACGCTGACGCAAGGACGATCCATTATACCGATGTCTTTCAGCCTATGAGTAACTTAAAAGTAACGTCTGTCGATGTGTGGCAACGATCGCGTAACGTGCCAACAACACGTTAATCAGAGGTTAGAAATAAGTTTCGGGTACGCTAAATATTACCTCGGCGTGTCTCAACTTATGATTAACTTACAAGTAGCATGTGTTGACGTCTGTCAACGATCGCAGACCGTGCATACAACTTGTGGCCAGCGTAGCGGAACGTGTGAGTCATACGCCGGCATACGTCGTGAAATTTCAAGCATGAAAAAATTTGAGGACAACCAAAAGTACAACGTTTAAAGCCAACGTACAACGACGTATGGCAGTGTTTTTCAGCGTGCTCTCAATGTTATCAAAACTTACCCATAACGTATTCAACGTGTGCCAGCGTTTTAGAAAAAAAATAAAAAAATCGGCATACGTTGGCTAAAACGTCAAGGTGTGACCGGGCCTTAAGACAGACACACCAAAGCTCAATGGTAAAGAAATAAAGAAACACGGAAGCGATAAAAAAGGAGAAGAAAAGATGATTAGTCTTGCACTTGACTGGCTGCGGCAGGGCTGATGAAGGCTTTTCTCCATAATTAATTATTAATTATTTTCTCCTTATTCTCATATCTTCTTTGTCAATGACGTAAAACTGATAGACGACGTAAACTGATAATAATGTCAAAACGATAAGATGTAAACTGACACAACTTAAACCGATCATTACTTGTATTGGATATCTTTCCGTGATCAGCCACCTGCATAAGTACAATCTCTCGACGAGATATTCTGGATCACACTATCAGCCACAACTTGTGTTGGTGCATTTCATCATTAGACCACATCATCAGGCTTTATTTGGATGACAACTCTTTAATGCCAGATTAGTGACAATTAGTGAAAAACAGATTAAACAGCAGAATTTATGAGTTATTTGTGCAGCTTTTAACAAGTTAAGTGATTAAAGAAATAATCCAAATACAAAAATTATTATCATTGGAAAAAAACTATCAAGCAATCAATCAATATTGACATTGGTTAAAATCAATTAATATTAATATACGGTTTTCCACTGCGAAAAAAAAAGCAAACAACCAACCAGGATGTGCACAGTTGAGATAGGCAAGATCTCCACATTAAACAGCTCTTTGTGCCCATCGATCCACTTGATGTTGGGAGCATTCACCTGGAAAAAAAAGAAAGAAAGAAAGAAAGAAAGTCAAACAACCCTATCCAACATAATTCCATTGAAATTTCACTGAATGTGTAAAGAAACGGACAAAGGACGACCGAAACGAGGACGCCATTCAACTAATACCATGGAGTCCCTGGTCAGGCATTCAAGCAGTCCTGCACCGTTGGCAAGGCTTCCTCAGACCTCCGAGGTCAAGCTCCTCAGACAGGTTGCACCGTGTAATTTGGATGGTACAGTATTTTTGTAAATTACTCCATTTCTGGAAAGTTTGGGCGAGCACTGCAGAGCTACTCCTGGAGGAAAGCATCTTCAGAGGATACGTCAACAGATCGATCGGGAAAAATTGAACTTCAGTGTCAGAGAGGAAGAATATGTCATGGGTTGATCACAGATTCCTTTGCCAAACCCTTGCCATATGACCGTGAAAGTAGCAGAGATAAGAGTGACAATGGCATATCAGTCCAGTGTGAAGGTAAGTTTCGGTCGACTGTGCATTGGCAGATGATATAAGCAATGGATTTTTTTTTTTTAATCAAGAAGTGGAGTATTTTACCACCGTGGGAAATGAGGTGCGGCTGGCGTTTCAAGCATTAAGCATTCTTCAGATCAGAAAAAGGAAACGTGAGTGGAGGGAGAACTATAAAGTATTGGAGGTAGGTTAAAGGTGAAAGGTACTGGATCAGAGGGATCTGATCAACGCTCAAAGGGTAAAATGCTGGTTGTAGGAGGGTTCACATCATTTTTCTCATCGCCGTGCTATCAAGGAACGTAGCACTGAAACTGTTACTGAACGAAACTTTTCCTCTCTCAATTGCCTTTCGTTTTCTGGCGAATTCTACAAGCAAACTAGTGGGGTGCCTATGGGTACTAAAATGGGCAATTGGTAGGGGTATGCAAATCATTTTGTTGGATACATCGAGGAATAGTTTTCTTTTTTAAGTTCCATGGTCTGACACCAGAATTTTCTGGCCACGATAGACTGCATAAGTGTAACATCTTGTAATAGGCAGGAATGTAATGAGCTTGTTGATTTTTGTTCATTATTTTAATGCTGCCCTTGTCGTGTAGGGCCATGTGTAATCCTGTATTTTTTCTTTGCCAACTGTTGTTTCTAATGTTTTTTCATGTTCTATGGACATCCTTCTTACAAAACAACGATGTTGGGAAGTTTTAATTTTATTATTTTTATGAATTTTAGACCCAATTTTGATATGACCCTAAATTAGCTAAAAAAACGTACACTGTTTTTTTATTTTGTACATAAATATAGCATGTGACACCTCAAAATGAGCCTCCCAGTGACTACAAACACATGAGCATACTATTTTAGACATTTGATATAGATTTTAAGGCAATGTTAGCATACATAGATAAATATGCTTTGCTTGGATGGTATGTAAACTTACTAACATCACTAACAATAAGCTGTATAATGTGGAATCATATGCATATATCAAGTTAATATAATTACAAGCTCATTGTTTTGCAGTGTACTTCAGGGAAAAACATGATAAACTCTTGTTACCAAATATAAAATAGTTGGGGACAATTCTAGTATAGATCCAGGTGGTTCAAAAGACAACATTAAGTGCACTTTTTATATAATACCTAAATATATTAAGGGTCATATCATAAGTCTGCATCGCTTCCCTAAAGTACTTTCTTATGGTGGGTGGGTGAGTAGCTGGTTGGTCACAGAGGGGGGGAATGCATTGTTAAAAATCACTTCTCCCATTAGTCTAGAAGGGTGGGTGGTTCTAATCTACATTGTATATGACAATACTTTAAGGAAGCGATGCAGTCTTAAAGCAAGGTGATTATTACAGAAAATTCACATTTGTGCATATATTCATGCAGTTTGTTGAAATGTGTAAAACAATGTACTAGTATTACACATTCTATACCTACCTACTATACTACACATTCTACTCTAATTACGACCACTCGAATATATGGTCATACTAATTAATTACTAGACTAGAGATTCTACACATCGAGCTGCTAACATTTAGTGTCAACATGAATGACATTCACATAACTGGTTCTATTTATAGTAAATAACAAAGTTAATTTCAGTTTAATACTTTATAGTCAGTAGTCAACATCATCATCATCACTTTCAGTTTCATCATCACTGTCAATCATCAAATTGACAGGTTCTGTGTTCATGCATTTCTCAGGTGATGCCTCACAGGCACACATCTCTGTGCAAGGGAGACCAGCTTTTTTGCATGAACATCTACCCCCTATGCATTTACTAGTTCCGCATCCACATCTGGTGAGCTCTATCACAGCATCTGGTGCTGGTTTCAGAGTGGTTATGATTGGAACATTGGTACTGTCCTCCATCCTCCAGCCATACCTTTCTGGTGGTGGCAAGTTGGGTTGTGGATTGCGGTCATTACACCAAATCATGGTCTGATAGTGGGCACGTAGGGTATGCTGTTTTAACACAGCTGCAGTTGGTGGTAACCTTTCAGACTCTGCCTGTGACCTCTTAAACATCTCCTAACGAAGCTGTCCCACATCCTTTTTTTTTGGTCTGTGGCTGGAACAGCTGACAAACAAATTCTTCTAAGGCAGTTTCTGTCTCTCTTGTGGGTGTTATGGTAGAGCCCAGGTTTTTGAAGGCAGTGAGCATGTTTCGAGAAGCCTTCTGCATAACTTTCCAGCAGGTCAGTTTTCCTATCCCAGCAAACCTTCCTGTTGTATCACAGCCTGTAAAACTGTGAAATCCAGGCAATGCTGCTGCCAGATCTTCCCCAAGTGCTTCATAGATTGGCCTCAGTGGTACTATACGTTGGTGTTCTCCTGCTCCTAATATCATGCATGTCTGCTGCCCAAGTTCAGGGAAACGACGTAAGGCAAGAATAAACACGTCTGTGTCAGGTGAGAGGATGTGAATTTTGTGAGATGTGAGAGGATGTGTCAGGTGAGAGGTGAGAGGATGTGAATTACACCTCGAGACTTTGCAGCTTCTAGAGCATGCAGTATCAAGATTGTGTCTGCTTCCTCCTGGGTTGTGGTCAGATGCATCACAGGTTGCTGCTGAGTAGAGTGTACACCATTTTTAGTAGACACAATGACTGATTTTTCACTTTCGGTGAAATGGTTAAGTACCTTCATTGAAAGATACTCTATGAGACTGCTCTTTGTTTTAGAGCTGCTCAGGAATGTGTCCATAGCTGTTCTGATAGGTGTTGAGTCCATACACACATAGCTCCGTGAATCCTTGATAGATCCTTTCCGATGATCGCGTGTACCCTGTTTCATGTTCTATGTTTTTCATGTTCTATGGACATGCATCATGTAGCTGCTCATTGGTATCATCCTTATCACAAAAGAAGCATAGTTCCTTGTCATAGGATTTTGCAGATGATCTTGTAAATCGTTCTGAGCTGGAAGGCTGTCCCTCACTTGTACATGTGGCGACTTTAGGTTTATCTGCAGTCTGCTTTTTTGATGGCCGTCCTCCTTTGCTATGCTTTGTGATTAGGCTTGCATCACCTAGTGCCACACTTTTGTCATACCTTTTTTTTGCACCATCCAACATTTTTGAACTGACTGTGTCTCTGTTGCAGTTTCTGTGCCATGAAGCACCCCATTGTTTCAGCTGTTCTGCTGTTACACTACCCAGTCTGTTGCTGATTGATAGACATTCTGGATCTTGGTAACTGGCCCATTTCTGTATATGCTCAAGAAGGGTTTCATAAGACTCATCTTCAGGGTTTGTTACCAGATCTCCAGTTGCATTTTGGCACCTAATGCACAGTTTATAATCAATAGGTTCACATTTCTGCTGCTTTCTTGGTGGCTCTGCCATTTTCCAAAAACACACAAACATATTCATGTTAGGAACCACCACAGTCCATGCAGTAAGATACATTCTATAATGCAGTTAATAATACATTCTATTAGATCAAAGTTTCTCAGCTTATCTGAAGAAATAATATCATATATAAATAATTGTATTTGTTCATTTAGTTTGTCAACATCTCCACCAGCAATTCTGCATTACCTGAAAAACAATGGATTCAACACAAATTGTTTCAGAATTAGTTTTTTCTAATTTGTTTATAATGATGGTCAATTGATAGATGGATGGGCAGATGATGCATTCATGGCAATGATATATGTGTATATAAGCTCTGCTGGTTGACCAATGTCAGCAGAGCTAAATGCATCTAAACAAATGATATCATGGATTTATTTGTCAAAGAATAAAATATTCTATTTGCATGTCTATATTTTACACTATAATTGGGTATATCACTGGTTATTTTTTTTTTGTAGAATATTTTGTAGAATATGTAGTAGTAGAATATTTTGCCTATTTTTTGCAAATTTGTCCAAATATTTATTTTGTTGTTACTATAATAACTGAAAAGTGTCATAAATTGTTAAAGCTCATCATTCCAATCATTTTGATATGTCACACGATACACTTTACTTTTTGCTGAGAGAGGTTATCACAGCCTCGATCTTTGCACAACCATCCTTTATTCAATTTAAACGTAACAAGCGTTGTGCAAAATTACCCGGTTACACCGTACATTTTAATTGTTCATGAAAATGTTTTAAAAAAAAAAACTTGCACTTTCATCAAAACAACACTTCAATTTGAGGATCTAAAATCTCCCCTCAACTTACTGACAACTTTGACTGCAATTCAGCTCATATTACATATTCCATCACCTGCACTCTCGGTCATAAACTCGATATCCGAGAGACAAAGTGCCCACTGGGTGATTATTCAAGTGAACACTTCCTGGATGTGACAACTAACAGCATGAATCACGTGAAGCAAGTCGCTCGAGTTTTCAATATTCCAGGCCATTCCATCCAACACCTCCCCCAAACATACTCACAAAAACTTAAGCAAATGTGTTTTGAGGCTTGTATTGTTTATCTGGTACATTGAAGTGTGTTCGTATTGTGGTTGATGAAGACGAGCGCATTGATGTGTGCACTCCATAAACAACCATGTTGTCAGTGAAAGCCAAAGTTAACTCCTGAGAAATCAAGCAGGGTGTCTGAATGTTTTTCCCTCAACCATCTGTATTATAAAAATGAACCGTGTCTGCCCGTTTGTATGTTTGTCGTGTTATAACTGAAGAAGGGATTAACCAATTTCAATTAATCTAATGAAGGTGGATTCAGGGAACTGTGAGAAAGGTTTGTGATGCAAAAAATAAAAAATAAAAAAAGAAGAAAGATGGTTTGTGCATGGGTACGCAGGCACACGTGGCGAAACCACAAACACCAACCTGCAATGCTGGTTATCCCCGCACAGAGGGCAGGATCTCCCAGAAATCCTATTTTGTTCTTGCCCCCATCGATTAGCCATCGCAGCAAAGATTGGTATTCCCGTCGGCAAAGCGACGAGTCTTATATGCGAGTGAAGAATAATTAGTGATAATCACACCCATAACAATAAATAGTCCACGTTAGTATACCCGTCGGTTGCTTGTACAATTCACCAGAAAACAAAAGGTAATTGAGAGAGAAAACAAGTTTGCTGAAACAAAAGTTTCAGTGCGAAGTTCTTTGCGAGCACGGCGATTAAAAAGAAAATGTAAACCTCCCACAGCCCACATTTGGCCCTTTGATCTTTGATCACATACCACTGATCCAGTAACTTTCACCTTTGACCACTTTGTCGTACTAGTAACTCCCTTCACTTACACTTCCATATTTTTGATCTGACGAATGCTCCTGTGTAAGTAAAACTCAGCACAGATGTTGGTCCATTTCTGTGCAATTTTCATCCAGTGTCATTCCTCTAAGTCAGTGGTTCTCAACCTGTGGTACGCGAGGGCCTTCCAGATGGTTCGCGAGCACTTTCGGGCTCAACCTTTACAAAAAATGAAAAAAATGAAAAAATAAAAAATAAAAAAATAGAACAAGCCGGTAGGCGACATGGCTGCTCGCTCTAGATGGAAAGCTGGCTGACGCGACTAGCCGATATTCATGTACATGCTATCAATCAATTTCATTCTTTGACAATCGAATGGCCACGGCGCGATGATCAGAGTACAAATTAGCGAAAGTTAGAGTATGCATGTATCGGAGATTTTCGTAATTTGTATATTGTTCAGGAATCAGTACATGATCCAGCTGAGATTTTATTTTTTATATGATGCTGTAAGACATTAAGCCGGGTGTTGGCTTAGTGATTAGGGTGGTGGCTTGGGATCCCAGGGTCCTGAGTTCAACTCCGTTTGCTGCTGAATTAACACCAGGGGGTTGACTCAGCCTGTCATCCTTCTGAGGTCGGTGAAGTGAGTACCAGTGTACTGGTCCCGGTGTATGCCCCGGTTAGAATAGGTGTACCATATCCCTGTGTGTCGTAAGAGGCGACCAGGGCTGGCGTCAGGAAGGGCATCCGGCCATAAAACATTGCCTCAAGAAAAATCCCAACCCCTGCACAGTAGGGAAAAATGGCTGTTAAAACGGTCATTTTATTATTATGCTGTAAGACATTCTCCTTGGGCACAAAAAAACAGGTCCCTGTTCCAGTTTCGTAGGTATTGATTTTTTTGTACAGTCCACAATGTATGATAAAGTATTTTAGCTGTTGCTAAGCAACGGAGGTGTGCATAGCAACCATTCATTTTTGTGTACATCCTAGCCACATTGTACACATTTCACCCAAGTTTCATCAAAATCAG
>NC_140962.1:47639125-47686625 GCF_056783735.1 Eptatretus burgeri
GCTGGCAAGATGAACATGTGCTGTTGGGAATTCCAGACATTTTCAGGTGAATTTCAAATACATTTGCATAGTTTTATTCGGTACTTTAAAATTTCCAAAGTTGAGCATGAAATTATAAAATACACAATGTGCTTCTTTTTGATGGTTCAAAAACAGATAACTAATAAATTACCAAACTCATCTGGTCTCAAGGAGGTGTCTGTTGGCTAAGCAGCTCGGGTGGTGGCTTGGGATCAAAGGGTCCTGAGTTCAAGCCTTGTTGGCTGCTGAATTAACACCAGGGGGGGTTGACTCAGCCTGTCATCCTTCTGAGGTCGGCAAAATGAGTACCAGTGTAGCAGCCAAAAGGCTGCACACAAAGGGGAGGGGTATCAAGGGATTGATTAAATCTGGGATTGGTGTGGCGCAGGAATGATGGGCCGAATGGCCTCCTCTTGTGCCTTAATTCCTTGTTGTACATAAAACCCAGTGGGTTTTATGTACATGGGAAACATGGGATGGAATGGCACTAGCTCCTGGTTGGCTTCCAATCTTTCATCTCTACATCCACCCCTCTACATCACATCCTTACCCCAAACCCCTCACCCCAAATACATCAAAGAAGAATGTGCTCCAGCAAGCATGGTGCAGTGAGGTGATAATGCACCTCAGTGTTCATCAGAAACAACATGCAGAAGAGATGAACAAAACTAAGATCTCTTGGGAATACCTGATGACACAAACCAAGAACAAGAACAAAGGCAAAAAAGGAACTGTTCAACAAGACTTCAACCTCTTTCTCTCTCAGTGTCTCTCTCTCAGTGTCTCTCTCTCTCTCTCTCTCTCAGTGTCTCTCTCTCTCTCAGTGTCTCTCTCTCTCTCAGTGTCTCTCTCTCTCTCAGTGTCTCTCTCTCTCAGTGTCTCTCTCTCTCTCAGTGTCTCTCTCTCAGTGTCTCTCTCTCTCTCTCTCTCTCAGTGTCTCTCTCTCTCTCTCAGTGTCTCTCTCTCTCTCAGTGTCTCTCTCTCTCTCTCAGTGTCTCTCTCTCTCTCTCAGTGTCTCTCTCTCTCTCAGTGTCTCTCTCTCTCAGTGTCTCTCTCTCTCTCAGTGTCTCTCTCTCTCTCAGTGTCTCTCTCTCTCTCAGTGTCTCTCTCTCTCTCAGTGTCTCTCTCTCTCTCTCTCTCTCTCAGTGTCTCTCTCTCTCTCTCTCAGTGTCTCTCTCTCTCTCAGTGTCTCTCTCTCTCTCTCAGTGTCTCTCTCTCTCTCAGTGTCTCTCTCTCTCTCTCAGTGTCTCTCTCTCTCTCTCAGTGTCTCTCTCTCTCTCAGTGTCTCTCTCTCTCTCAGTGTCTCTCTCTCTCTCAGTGTCTCTCTCTCTCTCTCAGTGTCTCTCTCTCTCTCTCAGTGTCTCTCTCTCTCTCTCAGTGTCTCTCTCTCTCTCTCTCAGTGTCTCTCTCTCTCTCAGTGTCTCTCTCTCTCTCTCAGTGTCTCTCTCTCTCTCTCAGTGTCTCTCTCTCTCTCTCAGTGTCTCTCTCTCTCTCAGTGTCTCTCTCTCTCTCTCAGTGTCTCTCTCTCTCTCTCAGTGTCTCTCTCTCTCTCTCAGTGTCTCTCTCTCTCTCTCTCAGTGTCTCTCTCTCTCTCTCAGTGTCTCTCTCTCTCTCAGTGTCTCTCTCTCTCTCAGTGTCTCTCTCTCTCTCTCTCAGTGTCTCTCTCTCTCTCAGTGTCTCTCTCTCTCTCAGTGTCTCTCTCTCTCTCAGTGTGTCTCTCTCTCTCTCAGTGTGTCTCTCTCTCTCTCAGTGTGTCTCTCTCTCTCTCAGTGTGTCTCTCTCTCTCTCAGTGTGTCTCTCTCTCTCTCTCTCAGTCTCTCTCTCTCTCTCAGTGTCTCTCTCTCTCTCTCTCTCAGTGTCTCTCTCTCTCTCAGTGTCTCTCTCTCTCTCAGTGTCTCTCTCTCTCTCAGTGTCTCTCTCTCTCTCAGTGTCTCTCTCTCTCAGTGTCTCTCTCTCTCAGTGTCTCTCTCTCTCAGTGTCTCTCTCTCTCAGTGTCTCTCTCTCTCAGTGTCTCTCTCTCTCAGTGTCTCTCTCTCTCAGTGTCTCTCTCTCTCAGTGTCTCTCTCTCTCAGTGTCTCTCTCTCTCAGTGTCTCTCTCTCTCAGTGTCTCTCTCTCTCAGTGTCTCTCTCTCTCAGTGTCTCTCTCTCTCAGTGTCTCTCTCTCTCTCAGTGTCTCTCTCTCTCTCAGTGTCTCTCTCTCTCTCTCAGTGTCTCTCTCTCTCTCAGTGTCTCTCTCTCTCTCTCTCTCTCAGTGTCTCTCTCTCTCTCTCTCAGTGTCTCTCTCTCTCTCTCAGTGTCTCTCTCTCTCTCAGTGTCTCTCTCTCTCTCTCAGTGTCTCTCTCTCTCTATGTTCCTCTCTCTCTCTCAGTGTCTCTCTCTCTCTCTCTCTCTCTCTCTCTCTCTCTCTCTCTCTCTCTCTCTCTCTCTCTCTCCCCACGCGTGCATGTCTCGTGCGTGTCTCCCCGCGCGTGCGTTCCTCCCCGCGCGTGCGTTCCTCCCCGCGCGTGCGTGCCTCCCCGCGCGTGCGTGTATGCCTCCCCGCGCGTGCGTTCCTCCCCGCGCGTGCGTTCCTCCCCGCGCGTGCGTTCCTCCCCGCGCGTGCGTTCCTCCCCGCGCGTGCGTTCCTCCCCGCGCGTGCGTTCCTCCCCGCGCGTGCGTTCCTCCCCGCGCGTGCGTTCCTCCCCGCGCGTGCGTTCCTCCCCGCGCGTGCGTTCCTCCCCGCGCGTGCGTGCCTCCCCGCGCGTGCGTGCCTCCCCGTGCGTGCGTGTCTCCCCGTGCATGCGTGTCTCTCCGCGCGTGCGTGTATGCCTCCCTGCGCGTGCGTCCCTCGCCGTGCGTGCGTGCATGCCTCCCTGCGCGTGCGTGTCTCTCCGCACTTGCGTGTCTCATAATGAAGGCTTGTGTTGGCAGATTTACTCGTGCTTTTACACTAAGTTATAGTTGGTATTATGATGTTTTGTACAATATACTGCACTAGCTGAAGTACCCGGTAATACCCGGGAAATTTGCCCTATTTTCCTCACGCTAGTTAGACTGAAGCATTAGTTGTATGGAGAAAATTGGGAAGGCTTCTTTTATTCCTCAGATTTATGGAAGGAAGGCTTTCCTCATTCCTCATGCTGCCGTAATCCTCAGAGAGGTCATAGTTGAAGGCGGCCTTGAGCCACTCAATGTTTCTAGCAGCAGTGGAAACTGTCCTTGATGTCCTGCCAAAACCCGGACCTAGAAAGCTGGAACGTGAGTTTTGTGCTTCTCTCGCCCATCGGTGTGACGCTCTATTTGCAGTTAGGCGACTGACTGTCTCTCTGTGTGTCTCTGTGTGTCTCTGTGTGTCTCTCTGTGTGTCTCTCTGTGTGTCTCTGTGTGTCTCTGTGTGTCTCTGTGTGTCTCTGTGTGTCTCTCTGTGTCTCTCTGTGTCTCTCTGTGTCTCTCTGTGTCTCTCTGTGTGTCTCTGTGTGTCTCTGTGTGTCTCTGTCTCTCTCTCTTTCTCTCTCTCTTTCTCTCTCTCTCTCTCTCTCTCTCTCTCTCTCTCTCTCTCTCTCTCTCTCTCTCTCTCTCTCTCTCTCTCTCTCTCTCTCTCTCCACGCGTGCATGTCTCGTGCGTGTCTCCCCGCGCGTGCGTTCCTCCCCGCGCGTGCGTTCCTCCCCGCGCGTGCGTGCCTCCCCGCGCGTGCGTGCCTCCCCGCGCGTGCGTGTATGCCTCCCCGCGCGTGCGTTCCTCCCCGCGCGTGCGTTCCTCCCCGCGCGTGCGTTCCTCCCCGCGCGTGCGTTCCTCCCCGCGCGTGCGTTCCTCCCCGCGCGTGCGTGCCTCCCCGCGCATGCGTGCCTCCCCGCGCGTGCGTGCCTCCCCGCGCGTGCGTGCCTCCCCGCGCGTGCGTGTCTCCCCGTGCGTGCGTGTCTCCCCGTGCGTGCGTGTCTCTCCGCGCGTGCGTGTATGCCTCCCTGCGCGTGCGTCCCTCGCCGTGCGTGCGTGCATGCCTCCCTGCGCGTGCGTGTCTCTCCGCACTTGCGTGTCTCATAATGAAGGCTTGTGTTGGCAGATTTACTCGTGCTTTTACACTAAGTTATAGTTGGTATTATGATGTTTTGTACAATATACTGCACTAGCTGAAGTACCCGGTAATACCCGGGAAATTTGCCCTATTTTCCTCACGCTAGTTAGACTGAAGCATTAGTTGTATGGAGAAAATTGGGAAGGCTTCTTTTATTCCTCAGATTTATGGAAGGAAGGCTTTCCTCATTCCTCATGCTGCCGTAATCCTCAGAGAGGTCATAGTTGAAGGTGGCCTTGAGCCACTCAATGTTTCTAGCAGCAGTGGAAACTGTCCTTGATAGCCTGCCAAAACCCGGACCTAGAAAGCTGGAACGTGAGTTTTGTGCTTCTCTCGCCCATCGGTGTGACGCTCTATTTGCAGTTAGGCGACTGACTGTCTCTCTGTGTGTCTCTGTGTGTCTCTGTGTGTCTCTCTGTGTCTCTGTGTGTCTCTCTGTGTCTCTCTGTGTCTCTCTGTGTCTCTCTGTGTCTCTCTCTCTCTCTCTCTCTCTCTCCTTCTTTCTCTCTCTCTCTCTCTCTCCTTCTTTCTCTCTCTCTCTCTCTCTCTCTCTCTCTCTCTCTCTCTCTCTCTCTCTCTCTGCTTGCCTGGCTCGTTCATGAGCAGATCTATCAGCAGTTAGCTGTTGCCGTGCGCGTGCAGTACGAGAATTCCAATAACAGGAGAATGTGTATGTTTAAAAAGTCAACGAATACGAACATTTTGTATTTCAAAAAACCCTAGCCTTTTTTAACCATGAACCCTTTTGTTATGATTAATACGCCGGCGCACTATTCGAAAACCATTTTTTTTCCTAATGGAAATTTTATTTATTATATATATATATATATATATTTTTTTTTTTTTTTTTTCATCTTTAAGGAAAGCCACTTTACACATCCTGGAGCTGAATGTTAGTTCTATATGTGTTTAAAGTTTCATCAAGATTGGTTCACTGGTCTCGGAGCTTATTCGTTACAAAAAAACAGACGGACAGACAGAAGGACTGCCATTTATATAGTAGATTGCCTTCGAGGACATGCGCGTGCTTACCCGCGCGCATGCACACACACCCACACGCACACAAAAACGATTATGGCAGAAAAAAGCTGAAGTACCTCTGGTGGCAATGAAGAATAATTTGCTGCAAGTCTCTCTTGGGATATTGGCAGCTTAAATTTGCCAGTTACAAGTCTGCCTTGCTTCAACAATGGCAGCCACTGAGGAAAGTGGGAAACAAACATGTCATTTTCATTTTCTGATCAAAGCAAAAAGGCAAACGAAGAAAAAGGACACTGCAGGTAAAATGTATATGGTTGAAACATGTGTACTATGATAATTCAAATCAAGTAATTAATGCAATGTATTTGAGTGAATTACCCCCATGAACTGTTATTCCCTGGAGCGACATTAAGGATAAGCTCTCAATGCGTATAAAATACTCTAAAAGCTCAGAGTCTCAAACAGCCTAATCTAGTCTCACATCGGCCTTCACGTGGTGGGATTGTTCTCACAAACTAGTGTCGAGGTGAAAGGCAAATCACCACTACCTTAAAAACAGTTGTTTTGGGCAGATGTGGCTCATTAGCCTTGGTGGGCAGCTCATCTAAAGGCGCTGTCACACCTTGACGATTTAGCCAGCGTATGCCTGACGTATGCAAAATTTGGCTAAAACGCCGGCACACGTCGCATACGTTATGGGTAAGTTTTGATAACATTAAGAGCACGCTGAAAAACACTGCCATACGTCGTAGTACGCTGGCTTTCATCGTTGTACTTTGCGGTTGTCCTCAGATTTTAGCATGCTTGAAATTTTACGACGTATGCCAGCATATGACTCACACGTTCCGCTACGCTGGCCATAAGTTGTAGGCACGTAATGCGAACGTTGACACACGTTACTTGTAAGTTACTCATAAGTCGAAACACGCCGAGGTAATGATTAGCGTACCCGAAACTTATTTATAACCTATGAGTAACATTTTGTAGGCACGTTACACGATCGTTGACGACACATTTTTCAGAGGTCAGCATACGCTGGCTAAATCGTCAAGGTGTGACTGCGATGTTGACACTTCCAATTCTCATGCGGTTATGATTTGAATCGGCGTGTGGCAGCCTTTTCATAGGCTACGCCACGTCATCGTCGGCGATACGTGCAGCGCACTATGCATAAGTTAGACTATCGTTGGGCATAGGTTGTGAACGCCGACAACAGGCTAATCATTCGTTGGTATAAGTTATCTTTTAGACAACGAAACGTTCTGTGTACGTTACTAATATGTTATGCATACGACCAACTCGATATGAATACGCCAAAAACTTAAAAAAAAAACATCAAAATTTCAGCGTACGCCAACCTTTTACATACATTTTTATATGTTGCCATTGCTGGCTAAATCGTCAAGGTGTGACAGCGCCTTAAGTTTGTATACGTTAAGAGCACGCTGGCATACGTCGTAGTATGCTGGCTTTTTTCGTAGTATGCTGGCATACGTCGTAGTACGCTGAGGTGTTAGACAAATTTCAACATGCTTGAAATTTTTCGACGTATGCCAGCGTATGACTCACACGTTCCACATAACACTGGCCATAAGTTGTAGGCACGTTACGCGATCGTTGACACACGTCGACACACGTTACTTGTAAGTTACTTACAACTCGAAACACGTCAATGTTTAGCGTCAGTGTTCCAGACTCCCTGGTTTTTTTTTTCTTCTGTATGACGGTGATGTTGACAATTCGATTTCTAATGCGGTTATAATATAATACAATTAATAGGCTGCCGCTCAACGATTTAAATCATAACCACACTCGAAATCGAAGTGTCAACATCACCGTTATACCGAAGAAGAAAAAAAAAAAACCAGGGAGTCTGGAACACTGACGTGAACCATTACATTGACGTGTTTCGACTTATGAGTAACTTACAAGTAACGTGTGTCGACGTGTGTCAACGATCGCGTAGCGTGCCTTCAACTTATGGCCAGCGTATGCGGAACGTGCGTCATACGTCGAGTACGTCGAGAAATTTTCAACATGCTGAAAATTTCTCGACGTACTCAGCGTATGACGACGTATGCCAGCGTGCTCTTAATGTATACAAAACTTACCCATAATGTATTCGACGTGTGCCAGCTTGGTTCGGCAAATTTTTCATACGTCAAGGTGTGACAGCGGCTTTACACTTCGATGTCTCGTGCGGTTATGATTTGGATCGTCGAGCCGCAGCCTATGAATAGCCGACGCCATGTGATAGTCGGCGATACGCTGCCGCGCTATGCATAAATTAGACTATTGTTGGGCATAGGTTGTGAACGCCGACAACATGCTCAGCATTCGTCAGTATAAGTTATCTATATGTGATTAAAACGTTCTGTGTACGATACGAATACGTTATGCATACGTCCAACACGTTATTATATGCCCAAAACTTAAAAAAAAACATCAATAGTTCAGCGTACGCCAGCGTTTTACATACATTTTGAGACCTTGCCATACGCTGGCTGAAACGTCAAGGTGTGACAGCCCCTTAAGATAAGGAAACTCTAAATTCAAATCCATCGCTGCCTTGCGATTCAGTTTTTGAAACGAAAGGCCAAGGGTTTAATGAGGTGAAGGCAGCGATCATTTTTAAAGGAGGTATAGCCTTTACATTCAATAACCTGAGAGCCACCTTTGAGCAAGGTGTACTACCCCATTTTAGCCTCCTGATTAGTTACGTGAAGCCATGGTAGCAGGTCTTGGATAGCCAAGCAGGTAGCTGGCACATATTGTGGATTCATGGCAGTGGATTATCTTATGGAGAACAATGGCTCAGACCACATGTCGCGTACAGACACTGCCTGGAAGAAGGCAATGGCAAACCACTGCCATGGAAAAAAAAAAATCACGAGCAGAAATCTAAGAGATCAAGCTATGATGTCAGATGATGAGACCCCCAGGTTTGAAAGGACCCAACTGGCTACTGGGAAAGAGCAAAGCGAGTTGGACTGGCCATTACGATGGGTCTGGGTCAAACCCGCAAGGAAATCCAGTCGCTGAGGTCACGAGAACTGAAAGTTGAACTGTGAACTTCTCAAACGTTCACAAAATTGGAACTTGGAATGCAAGATCAATGAATAAGGGAAAGTTGAAGGTAATAATAGACAGTGAAGGATCTGGTGTTTATTTAAACCTAAAAAAAAGACGAAAATCTTGTCAACTGAGAAGGTCGACGTGTTGAGATTGGGAAACAATCATGTGGAAATAATGGAAAGTTTCATCTTCCTGGGTTATAAGATTGAATTGAAGGGAGAATGTGGAGGAGAAATTAATAGATGGTTAGCATTGGGAATAGCAGCAATGTCAGGATTGACAAAGATCTGGGAAGACAAAGATGAGACAATACACAACAAGAGGGGGCTGGTGAATGCTCTGGTATCTCCAGTTGCAATGTATGGATGTGTCGTGGACAGGAAAGAAGAAAACAAAGAAGATTGAGAGTTTTGAAATGTGGTTTTGGAGATGAATGTTAAAAATTCCATGGACTATAAGAAGAACAAAGAAATCGGTGCTTGAAGAAATTAGACCACCATGTGCATGAAGGAGTGCTGATGATAAAACAGAAACCGTCATACTTTGGACACATCGTGCATGCGGAAAACTAAAATCTGGAGAAATCAACCATGCTGGGTGTGGTTGAGGGAAGAAGAGGAAGAGGTAGGGATTGGATGTGCTGAATGGATGGGGGTGAAGGCTGCAACCAAACTGTGTCTTCCAGAGCTTCGGGAAGCAGCGCATGATAGAGACGGTTGGAAAAACATCTCATCATGAACGTCACGAGAAGTCAGACACGACTTGACGGAACGAGATGACTATTTGAGTGAATAAGGAAGAACTCACAAGAAGTCGTTTAAAATTAGGAATCTTTTTTTTGGGCCCAAGTGATTTGCCGACTGAGATTTTTATTCTGCTCAAAGCAGGGAGAAGTAAACGGCTTTAAAAAAAAAAAAAAATTGACCAAGAAAAGACAGATGCGGTGCAATGTACCGTGTAACCGATGGCTGTCTCGAGCGGTGAGTTCTGCTTCGGCTGACAGCTGATGTGGAAGAAACTGAAGAGGAGGTGATGACTGTCTGTCAAGTGAGCTGGAAGTTTCATCTTCATCTCGTCAAAGAAATCCGGGGACCTAGAAACAGCCGCACACAGAAGGTACGGTGAACTCATTCAGCAATCAATCACAGACATAATTATGTCATCTTCCACCCAATCTTCACACAAACTCGTAAAGAAAATGGTCTTGAAAGATACAGGCCGTGGGGCCAGATAGGGTCACTGCGTACCCCCTGACCACAACCGAACACGATTGTATTGTACTAAAGTCTCGATATATCCTGAGCTTGAAATGAAATGTTAGCATTGAAAATATAGGGATGCACGAAGGATTTGAGCCCTTTTTAAGGGAGGGACCGTCAAAATGAGAATTGTGGATCCGCATCGAACATGAATTCCGAACCAGAGTAAACATGATTTTTCGTTATCTCAACATGATTGAATACCCACATGTTACACATGTCAAACTCAAACAGATTTCCTTGTGTTTCATTATCTCCACCAACGAATGTGGAAGGAGGTTATGTTTTCACCCCTTTCTGTCTGTCTGTCTGTTTGTGTGCAGGATATCTCAAAACGTTGTGAACGGATCCAGATGAAATTTGGTGAGCAGGTTGAGTGTGTGACAAGGATGAACTGATGAGATTTTGGTGAGGATCCGGAACTGGATCCGACTACTAGAATTTAAAAAAGTGATTCTTCAACATTGAGAGATCGGACCAAAAACGATATATAGCACGATATCTCCAAAGGTTGTGGACGAATTCTGACGAAACTTTGTGGATGAGTGAGTTCGGTAACAAGAACTAGCCGGCTCAATTAAGGTTCAGGTCTGGATCCAGATCCGGCCTATCAGTGGGATACAAAACATAAACTATTCAGCCTGGCGGAGGTATACGCTCTGCCGGATGCCGTCCTAGTTCTCCCCTGTTTCCTCGCTCTTCCACAAGTTTCAGAGGAATTGAAAGCAATCAAATAATTTATTTAAATATTATTTTCAACATTAGATTAGAAAAATAAGAAAATCAAGTCAGGTTAGATAATTTACATATTACTAGTGCGTGCCCGTACATGCGTGGCCATACGTGCAAAAAAAAAACAAACAAAAAAAACCCTTCAAACCTCATACCAGAAACAACAACCACACAGGCCGTTCCTTCGCTCTCACATGCCCGTACGTGCAAAAAAAACAAAAAACATTTCAAACAACCACACAGGCCGTTCCTTCGCTCTTGTAAATGACGACTGGATTGGGGCATTGTGTTTATCTATAAATACGCATAAGAAATCGAGAAATTATTAAAATACAGCAAGTCATCACTATCCGGAAGGCCGTACGTTGTAACCCGTAATGGTGAACGCGTGGCCACGCCTACGCAGTAACGTGTCCTGTCATTGGTTTGGTAAATAAATGGCCATAACTTGGGAACCACTTGTCCGATTGATATCAAACCTTGAAAAGGCACATCCTCAGGTCCCCAGCAATATACCTGGCAAGTTTCAATTAGATCGGACCAGTGGTTGTCGAGAAACAGCGGTCACACACACACACACACACACACACACACACATACACACACACACACACACACACACACACAGAATAAAAGATAGATGAAGAGCAATGGAAAAAGTGAAGGAAAATTGTATAAGTGGAAAACTTTACAGGAATGATGGATGGCCTGCAGAAACTGAGTCAAAGTAGGCTTGAATTTTTATTTTTTTTTACATCTTATGAACCCGTGTGTGAAGCATGGTTAAGTAATTACTTCACTCTGCCCATCTGTCTGTAGACGTCAGCCGATGATTGAGGACCTACTTGATTTCAATTGAACCTTACAGTTTGAATACAAATCGGTGCACGAACCTGCAGTTTAGTAGTACTTTGGCAAATTGTACGGAATCTCATCCCAAGCTCGCACGCGCACAGAGGAGCAAGGTGATCGTTTTAATCTGTCGGCCTGTCTGGCAGTCAAACAAAATTGAAAATCATTCTAAACAGGAAGCTTGCTGTTTTTAAGGATGTCATAAAGGACACATATAACAAGCACGAAAAACTAATGTAATGTGTCAAACAAGGTGGCGTAAACTAATTTAACATGTTGAACAAGGTGGTTTTCTCCTGCTTTTCCTCTGCTCCAATTGCTTCATCTGATCCTGTGCTTGTGAAAGTCGACATCTCCGTGCCTATTCTCAGAAAGCTCCCTCAATGCCGGCGAGTCTGGCAGTTCACTCCAGCAGATTGGCAGGAAGTGCAAGCAGCCATCTCTCTTCAGGACTGGTCCTCGATATATACTGTCCCTGATGTTAAGTCAGCCTGGGAATTCTTCCACAGAAACCTGTTCTCTCTCCCATGCACAGGTTCATCCCATCTCATCTTCAATTATCCTACCATTATCTCTCCATCCCCCCCACCCCCTTCTCTTTCTGGAAGGCTAATCTGACCGAAGGCAATGCCAGTGCATTACTAAAAGTCTGTGACGAGTGCGTCCACTTTCAGGAGAAACAAAAACAACATCTGTCCAACTTCAAGAATCAACTTTCAAACTCGTCTCATTCCTCGAAAACCTGGTGGCTCCTTGTTAAGTCCGTCTCCAGTGTACGCTCCCCTTCCATCCCTTCCCTCTCTTCAAATGGCACCACAGCCGACTCCACTCGTGAGAAGGCTGAATGCCTCAATTTGGTGCTTGCTTACAAATATTGTGTCCCCAACCCATCACTCTCGGTCCCCATCTTTTCCCCCATCATACCCAATTGCTCTTGGACTCTGACTTTTGCACCTGAGAAGGTGGAGAAGGTTCTTTTAATCCTCGACTCCGACTCGCTACTCAAACGAACAGCATCAGCAAATGTTTTCTAAAAACCTGCTCTGCTGCTCTTGCACCTCCTCTCTCTAGACCTTTTCACCCCAACATAATGCGCTCGATCATCCTCCGTCTGAGCCGAAATCCGCCAACAGCACTGCATTTCAGACAAAAGGAGGAAAAACGGATCCCCTTAACTACAGACTTCTCAGCTTACTTCCAATCATCAGCAAGGTCATGGAATCCATCATTGCAGTTGACATTAAAACCTTCCTTTTCTCCAACAACCTCATCTCAAATCACCAATTTGGTTTCAGACCAGGTCACTCCACCTTGGACATGCTGCTTCGACTCACCCAACAATGGGTGGAGGCTCTCAATGTCAGACATGAGATCAGGGCCGTCTCTTTGGACATATCTCGTGCTTTTGATCGTCTGGCATCCTGCCTTACTCTCCAAACTCTCTCCCTATGCAATTCAAGACTAACTCCACACGTGGATTACTGACTTCCTCGAATATCTTGCCAACGTGGGGCTCTCAAAGGAATGCTTTCATCTCTTCCTGTCAAGGCTGCAGTGCCCCCAAGGCAGTGTTCTGGGCCCAGTTCTATTCCTGATCTTCATCAATGATCTCTCTTACTCTCTGGCAAATCCACTTTATCTATTTGCTGATGACTCCAACCTGTGCTGATATATCCCTCATCTTTGAGAAAAACAGGCAGCAGCCTCTTCCTTCTCTTCAGACCTTGACAAAAATCACAAGCTGGTCAAGCACTTGGAGTACGTCTTTCAATCCTGAAAAATCTCACACTCTCACTATATCTCCGAAAGGACCATCTGGCAAATCCCCCATCTACTTTCGTTACAATCCTCTTGAGGAAGTTCAATCATTCAAACTCCTGGATCTCACTATCAGCCATGATATTTCTTTGGCAAACCACATTTCAAAGTTGGCCTCCGAAGCCAGCCACCGACTGGGCATCCTCCGCCGTACAAAGTCCTTCATTGGCACACCTGAACTCCTACCCACCTGCAAGGTCTTCATCCATAGTTTGATGGAGTGCTGCTCTCCCCTCTGGGTTGGATCCCCTGCCTCGCATCTTGCTCAGCTTGACGCTGTGGAATCCAAGGTCTTTAAGATTCTTGGAATCTCCCGCGATGAAGCTGAGTCTACGGGTCTATCACTTCACCATTGCAGACAGGTCGGTGGTTTCTCTGTCTTCCACCACCTCCTTTCTGATCTTGTACACTCTGCTCTTTCCAGGCACACATAGTCCCCCCTTTTCTTCCAGGCACACATAGTCCACCTTCATCCCTCTTCTGGTGAAACTATCAAAATCCAGGATCACTGCCCACCTACACTCATTTGTTCCTCTTTTTCCCACCTGTAGAACAAACTTCCACATTCTCTTCAACCTCATTTCTCCCTCCAAGTCTTCAAGAGAGCTGTTCCACACCATCTCAGATCATGCCCAATGTAAAACCATGATCTTTTTTTTTTTTTTACCGTCGTTAGCCCCACCCCCATCCTCCTCCTTCCAAATTTCCAGCTTTCCCTCCTGAGAGTTTACTTCTGCATCCATATTTTCCACCCCATGCATACTCTCCTGCCCGCCACCCCCCCCCCCCCGATTCCTCCCCACACCCATTGTCTGTCCAAGTCTGCCTCTCTCTTGGCCTTCAACTTTGCTGTTGGTGTTTCCCACTATCTCAACTGTTCCTTTTGTCCTGTCGCATCCTGATCCATTCAGTGTACTCTTCCACAAGCCTCGACTAGGGACAAAGTCACATTTGCTCTACAGCGAGGATACGGCGCCGTACGCCCTCTGAATTGACAGAAACGTGCGGCGATTTGTTTCTGAGTTTTTGTTTCAGAGTTTCTGCGGTGGCCTCAG
The DNA here is from genome assembly GCF_056783735.1 of Eptatretus burgeri. Classification (NCBI taxonomy): domain Eukaryota; kingdom Metazoa; phylum Chordata; class Myxini; order Myxiniformes; family Myxinidae; genus Eptatretus; species Eptatretus burgeri. The sequence goes on from NC_140962.1 coordinate 47,652,971, forward strand.
GGTGGCCCTACGCCGTTTGGCTATATTTTACAGGCCGTAAGGTCGCCGTGGAATTATAACGCGGAGTTATAACTTTTTTCATTTCTACGTTCGCCGTAGCAATTCGACAAGCCGAAAAAAAAAAACTGGTAAAAATTTTTTTTTAACCCATTCGTTACCATCCGTCTGGCCGCACGCTCGCCTTAGGGCCCCCCTGCGGTCCCCCTGCGGTCACCTTGCGGGCACCTTGCGTCTGCCTTGAAAATCATATGGCCGCCGCAGGAACGCCCTAAGGTCATCCGTGCGACATCAAATCAAAGACCGTACGACAACCCCACGTTTTCGGTCTCCACAATTTATAAATACGCCGTGCGGTTCCCCGAAAAATAAAAACACACGTGACTGCTACATTGTGTGACCGTGGAAATACTGCGGCCGCCGTATAATTGCTCGTGGCCGTAGATTTTGGAGACCCCACGGCCGCCGTGGCAAATGTGACTTAGGCCTAAGTACACAAAAAAAAAGAAGAAAAAAAAGCTGGTGGGTGCATCAACGGCGGTAAACGTCTGAAAAAAATTTTTTTGTTTTTTTTTCTGCAACTTTATTATATTTTAATTGAATTATATACTTGAATACTGCAGAACACAAATTACCTTGTTGGCACTTCGAAAAACCTCCAATTTAGCAGTACTTGGACAAATTATTGCCATTTTAGGCTATCTTGAGCAATCAAATTTGCCGAAAGCACCGTCAGCGTTGGGGATTATCGAGATTCAGACAAAATTGCAGCTCGTAGGAAATATAGCTTGTGCTCGGAAACGCAAAGCAAGCATTGAAAAGACCCTTCCCATGTCCTTTTTCTCAAGACTGCGTGGGGTAAAGTGTTCTATGAACTCTAGTTTATTATTTGAGATTTGTGGAGCTCAAGATTCAACAGGATTCTGAACTGGAGCTTTTGAAAGTCTGGAACTGGAACTGGAGCAACTTGTATTATTCATTTGCAAAATATTTTCCTACTTTTTTTTTCTTTTCTTTACAGGAATGAAGCTTATGGAAGAGAAAGGTAAAACGGACAGTGGGACAAACATCAAGGACATGAATGAACAGGAAAAAGAGGAGAGGGAAGAAGCGAGGAAACACTGAAACTACAGTTGCCTGCAAAAGTATTCACCCCTTACCAATCATGGCACATTTAGATGAATTACAAATTATGTGGAACCAATGTTTCCAAATAAACTTTTTTATTCATAACTGAACAGATCAAATGAAACACTGTAAAAGTTGAAGGTCACATGTCAGGAATACCTGCAAAAACACATGTACCAATCAAAATTCACTGGTTGTAAAAGTATTCAGCCACTTATAGACCTCCCCCCCCCCACCCCCACCCAAGCTTCAGGAATTTATTTACAAAAAAGTCTGATTTGTCTGGTGTATATTTGTTTATGATAACGCACACCTTGGGGCACTAGAAACTGGGCGTCTGGTCATTCAACTCCGGGGCGTTAACACGCTAGCGCCAAATATGCTGCGATTTTCCATGCCACGTGAAACAAGGGAAAGTCACGTTTTCACCTCCTGTGAAGCCAACAATGGGCCCACAACGTAAACATTTCACTGAAATGATGCTTACACATGTTCTCGGCAACAAATCAAAAGATAATTGTGATCAGTTCACCGTTTGAGGTCAATTTTTTTTCGTTTTCGTTCCCAAAATAAGCAACTTTTTTTTATTATTTTTTTTAAACTTTTACTTGGGTCGTTTTTCTCAAGTGTGGGGCCATTTTAGAAGTAGTTATTTCACAGAGAACCACCTGCCCTCTGACCAATTTTACAAACTGCCCAAGGGCAGAGACTTCATTTTAAGGGGTCAACCATGTCTGTATGTGGAAAAATGAAAGAGTGCAACAAAAACAAACAAGAAGGCAAAAACTGAACAGTAGCAAGGAAAACGTGTAAATACAAGCGCTGGGGTTGAACAAGGCAGCGACCGACCGATTGCCTGGAAAAATAGCGTGATCACTTGCCATTTGAACTGTTTCTCACACCACCAAATACCACAAGCTCATCAGAAGCTCACTATTTATACAGCGAGGATGAGCGTATCTGGCCATGGGTGAATTAGGATGCATCTGACCTTGAACGGCGATAATATCAAATGGCAGGGGTTCACCGTCTAGATATTACAATATCAGAACACCGGGGCAAACATTGAAAAAGCTTGCCAATAAAGCTGCTCCCATCACAAGGCTACATCAGATTGCCAGCCGCAACAAGAGCAAATTGCACCACAAATGACATTCCTTGTGCTGTTCTGGATTCGTGTCTCAAAAGTTTTACCATCAGCAATTGTCTAATAGTCTGAGGTGATGATGCGCAGGTGGTGTACTTGGCCTTTCAGCTGTATAATCTGGGTTTGACTCTTGAGGCAACTATATACCGTCAGAGTGGTGCTTCGCAAGCAGAATGTTGCATCAATGAGGGTGCCATTTGTAGGATTGGCATCGAGTTAGGGACCCATATACTAGCACTTACTGGTGGATGTTAAAGATCCCACAATGTTTTTTTTTCACAAAGAGTGGGCGTGTCATCACCAGAACTTTGAACAAGTTCCAAATTCCCACCAAAATATGCAGGGTTACTGCATCAGCGGCACAGCCATGCCTCAATAACCAGATGGAACCAGCAGGTCAAACTGGTAATGGAATCCTGGTCAAACTGTGATGACAAACAATAGTTTCCCATGGAAAAGTAATTTAATCAGGCAGATTCTCCATCTTGATCCCATTCCCCCCGTCCTCTAACTCCCCCCAATGCCTCAGTTAAATTCTCCTTTGACATGAGCTTAATCAAAATTGCCAGAATAAAAAATTATGACTTCCTGGTAAATTATGAATAAAATGTGTACGATGTCTCACCACCAAACTCACTTATTGTGATAAGTAACTGCAGTGTAGGCTTCGGAAGTTAACTCTGGGCAGCTGGACTTTCCAAAAATAACCTGGAATGAATGAAAAAGATGATGATGAGGACCGCAATAAATCCTTCAATACCATGGCCACATCTCCCTTAAAGCAGAACAGGGACATTTCCATCGACTTGTCATTCGCAACAATGGATCATCATTTAAAGTAGAGTTCACTCATTGATCAATAAATTATTTTCAATTCATGTCGGCATACTCAACGTACATTGCGATGTGAAATATGGTACATACAGAAATATACAGAAAACACAGGAACTCTTGAAAAGGTAGATTAGAAATTGAGGGGAATGACGCAGTAAACACAACACAGCATGGATTGGGATTCATGACATGGTGAAACATTCAAGGAATTCACTGTATTATAACTACTACAAAATAACTCACAATCCAACTTTAAAGGTTTAAAGTTAAAGTACAAATATAATGACAACAGCACTTGGTAGAACACATACCTAAGCCAGGCTGAACAGTTTACGTTTTGTAGCCCAATGTTAGGCTGGATCTGGATGTTAACCAATATCTATATAGTTTGTTTTTGTCACCTAACCAACTCATCCACCTAGGTTTGTCATAACCTGCCCACAACATTTTGAAATATCATGCTACATATTGTAGTTGGGCCCATCTCTCAAAGGTAAAGAATCACTTATTACAAAAAATTATCGCATCCGGATTCGGATCTGCATCAAAATGGAATCAACTTGTCCTTATCAAACACCCAAACTGTCCACCGATTTTGTCCAAATCCATCGACAACTTTTTAAGATATTGTGATATATATATATATATATATATATATATATATATATATATATATATATATATATATATATATATATATATATATATATATATATATATCGTTTCTAAGACCCATCTCTCAAAAGTGAAGAATCGCTGAAAATAAATTACCGAATCCCGATGCAGATCTGGATCTTCATTGAAATGGAATAAATTCTTCCTCGTCAAACACCCAACGTATGTACCAAGTTTCGCCTGAATCCATACACAACTTGTTGAGATATTATGCGACAAATAGTTTTTTGGCCAATCTCTCAATCGTGAACAAAGACTTTAAAAATTCTGGTATCTGGATCCGGATCATCAACAAAATCGAATCAATTCGTCCATGTCACACACGGAACCTGCCCACAAAATTTCGTCCGAATCCATCCATGTTTTGATATATCCTGCACACAGACAAACAAACACACAGACAGACAGACAGACAGACAGACAGACAGAGACAGCGGTGAAAACATAACCTCGGGGGGGGGGGCAGGGGGAGGGAATGCAGCATTACAAGTAACAAAACATTACAAGCAACATTTGCTCATACTACTTTGACCCAAACAAAACCCCCCTCTTGATGTATCCGAGTGCCTGACCGTGTTGATGCCTCGAGTGTTTCCTGAGATTCCTAATTCTCTATCCTCACCGAGCCTCTGCAGAATCTTCTCATAAATAATATAATCGTACGTTTTCCCCCTAATTCTAATAAATTACATGATCCTTTATAAGCATACTTCTTTTTTTGGGTATATAATGTCAAGGCTCATATGAGAGCAAACGCACAGAACGTACAACAAGGGGAGCAGGAGACAAGATGGGCGATGAGACAAGATCTGATGCTTCCTGGCCCATTTCCATGAAGCAATCAAACGATTCTACACCTTTTTGAATTAATACAAACCATTTAGTATTTAGTTCCACTAGATTTGTGTTACGTAAAAATTTTCCCACAAGATGATGCAAATACCCTGACAAGATGGAATGTACTCACCTCTGAGCTGTAAAGTTTGGGTTCCATTTTCCACTTGGCTATAAACTGTCGAACCGGTACTTCAAAGGCAAGGAATTAGATCAATAGGTGTTCCATCCCTCAAAAGGAGGTGAAGATCGGTGTTCTGCCTGCTGGCATTGGTTGGTGAATGATAAAGATCCCATGGGGTCTTTTGCGAAAAGTAGGTGAGTCATTTCATTGACCTTGAACTAATTACAAAATTCCGCCACCTTCCGTTGAACGTCAGTCTTGGCCAGTTTGTTCATGAAAGACTCAAGTCAAAAAAATTTGCCCTGGCCAATCACAACAAAGGTGACGATGATGAGGACATTTTAAGATAACTAGTAGTAGACACGCTTCACACACACACACACGCACACACCTCGGATGGCTCCGTTCCACCTTCCGAAACCCGCATATGGAGACCAATCAATATTATCTATCAATTTTAGTCGAGGCACATGAAATTGCCTTTAATTCTCGTTTTATTTTGTATATGTTATGTTATACCTTGGAAGGCAATGTCAAACCACCCAGTATAACCCCTGCTATTAAAATGCTTCAGCAGGACTGAACCTGCTTTTGGGCAGAACACCAAATTACAAATACAGTGCGATTAAACCATTTATAACCTTTTTACAGGACTAATACACAAATTGCCGAACCTTTGCTCTACTATTTTGGCAAAAAGCTCGAGTCAATTGTGCCTTTGTGTACTCCACCCTGTGGTTCTTGCAATTTTTTGGTGAATATGGATTCTCCTCTTTGAGGTCTTCAGTTCGTTTTCTTTCACTCATTGCAAAATCAAAGCCCAAACATGTAGATACAAACCTGGAGCTTCCTTGAAACTTTCAAGTCGAATTGATGGTGGTTGTGAGGCTTTATTGCAAGAACTAGTAAGTTGAATAATTCCTGTGTATTTAAAATACATATTTTACAGTTTCAGGGATACGGATTAGGTAGCTTTCTTGAAACCGAGAATTTTCCTTATATTTTACGTGTCATGAAATGATCGTTTTCTTGCACCGACGAGTGGATCGAATCATCCTTGCAATTTTCATGTGTTAACGGAGCTGTTTATGAGATGCAGTAATATTTTAATGTGGAAGAAGAAGCATACTTATAATCACTAATACTCGCACGTGCCCGTACATGCAAACCCCAAAAAAAAACCTTTCAGACAACCACACAGGCCGTTCCTTCGCTCTTGTAAACGACGACTGGATTGGGGCATTGTGTTTATCGATAAATGTGCAGAAGAAATCGATAAATTATTAGAATACAGTAAGTCATCACTACCCGGAAGTGGTGCGTGCCTGTACGGAATGTTCACATGCATTCCACGAATTATCGCTTGCATTGAAGTAACAACTGCTGTGATACTTACACACACACAGAGTTAATTAAAATCCAAATTAAAATCAAGTTTACCTCCCTGTCTTTGCTTGCCATGACATACGTTGCAATTGACCATTGCCACTCCGACGCCATGATAACTAAATGGCGCCCTTTCCCCATCGGCCACGCCCACGCAGCAACGTGTCCTGTCATTGGTTTGGTAAATAAATGACCATAACTTGGGAAGCACTTGTCCGAATAATATCAAACCTTGAAAAGGCACATCCTCAGGCCCCCAGCAATATACCTGGCAAGTTTCAATTCGATCGGACCAGTGGTTGTCGAGAAACAGCGGTCACACACACACACACACACACACACACACACACACACACACACACACACACACACACACACACACACACACACACACACACACACACACACACACACACACACACACACACACACACACTGCTGGAATTATAGATAGATGATACGAATTTGGAAGGATAATTAATATCACACACGCACGCATGCACACGCACACTTACGGGCAAGGCTTGGCGAGCATCTTCTCCAGCCATGAATTGCACCTTCACAGTGATGTTTCGTGCAGAACCTTGTCGACTTGAGAAGCTCACGCTCTGGGCATACACAAACAATAAATTCCTGAAAAAGAAGATCAATGGAAACGTTGAATGGGTAGCAGACAAGGATTGTGGCTTTAAAGAAAATAAATATCTCGTGTAACGTGACAAGGTTGAAGTTTTCATACAAACTTCAACCTGCCCAGTCATTGCCTTCACCAAAGGAATGGGTTAACAAGAAAGAAGGGATACTTTCATTTCATTTCAAGAAAGAATGACAAACTTGCAAGCTAATTAAATGTTTTCATTTGATGTTGTTCATGCGTATGACTGTGATCTGCATAAACCCAAAATGAACAGACGTCAGAGAGCTCAGTTCAACACCACAAACCATTTTGACCAATGGAATCTCAAGATCTCTGCCTCAGAAGCAGCTGGAATTAAACAAGTTTATTTGCGAATGCAAGCTCTCACCCGATGTCCATCTTAGATATTGTAATCTTAACTGAAAGGCCTTCAAAATAGAATCACTAGAATAGAAACCAAGAAATGAGAAACGTGATCTTTCAAATAATTTAGTAGTCAAACTCAGAGTTTTCACCTTGTAAATGTCAAGCAAGCCAATTAACAGATTCTGTGCACTGTGCGATAATACAGGATGGCTCAGGATAAAGAGGCCCCATCTGATTCACTGCATATTAGAGCAGAAAATAGTGAGTTTAAACCAGATGAATGTTGTGTTCAGGGGTTAATGTTGTTAGTGGAGCACCCACTTCCACTCTCCATTGATTAGCTTGTTTGGGGTTCCACTCAATATTTGAATATACTTAATATATTGTGTGCATTTCATTAGCACCCGTTGGCCTTGCCTGAAACGGGGGCTTATGGATTGGTCTCGATTTTCGTGTGCATGCGTGCGTCCGCAACCATATCTCAGACATGTATGGACCGATTGTATTGTTGTAGATTTCCGCCCGCCGACGTGCGGACGACCGCTCTCGCCCACCGAACGGACAATCTAGTCGCAGCTTTCCAGATCAAACGCCGAAATCCCGCTACGGGTGTGTTTTAAGCACACCACAGCCTAGTCAACACTCGACCCATGCTACAGGGTCAATCGCCGAATTGTCGATATACCTAACTAATCGCGCGGGCAGACTACCGAGAGACTGTACCTCAACGGGGCCAGCTTGAAACGAGCCACTTAAACAGCTCGCGTCGTTTTGGGATAACCGAGCGGGGCATTATCGCGAAAGCCCCATTGGACCTGATCACTTTATCGGCTATTAAAAAGCCCGCTATATTCCGAATGCAATGATGGCAGTTCAATGAAGGAAAAAGGACGCAACGAACGGGTTAACATTTAACAATTGGGGTATTTATTAATAATAATGGGGAACTAGGGAAGCACGTAAGAGCAGAACTACACCGACTTTACGAAATGCAATGCAAACATTTACAGCACACAAAGCACTTTGCAGTTTCCTACTTATGAGACGGGCCCACGGACACACGTACGCACACACACACCCGAGAAATGGTGGCTGATGCCTTTAATAACGGGCTCCAGCTCGGAGGACAGGTGAGCTGAAACCCAGCACCTATCTCGAACCTCTCCACCTCGTGTGGTCTTCAAGTTGTTTGGACTCAGGCTCCAGCGAGAGCGAGCTGGACCCAATCACCGTGAGCCACGATCCTTCCCGAGCTCCAGCGAATCCTCCCACGCTTCTCAACACGTGCTGGTGAAACGAGGCGCCGATCCTTCCCGTCGATGCGCCGCTTCCCCGAGGAACTACCTCCAAGATGAGGCCGATGAGTCACACCAAGCCGGGAACCAAACGGAGAACAAAGAGCTCCACGAATCAAGAAGAGCTAGCCGAGTAACCAGCTCAACTCTCTTCCGATGAACAAAAGCAGCCGACTCTCTTTGACGAACCAAGCCAGAGAAGCCACCACCAGCAGCTCGAGCCGAGCCACCGGCTCAACTCTCTTCCAAACAAAGCAGTTCTTCAAAAAGCCTACCGAGCCAAGCAGAGCAAGAAGCTTATTGAACAACCAGCCCGAACACGAACCAACTAGAGGATCTCTTCCTTATCCTCTTCCGCCCTTCCCCCGCTCCCGGCGTGACTCATGACTCATGCCCTCGTGCTCCATCCCCCACTCAACCACGGGTGGGAGGGAGTTGTTGACGTCATGAATCATGGAACGGGAGGGCTCTTCTTCCTATTCACAGAAGAGGGGGGAGGGGCGTCTCCATTGTGTTATGATCGCTCCCTAACTATTAAATTGAATCGCAGCGCACTTAATCGATTTCTGCCCATTAAACAATGGAAGGTGAACTATCTAGGGAACAAGCACTTATCGACATAACTGACTAAAGGAACCTGAATGTTGTGTGCGATCGAATTCCCAAATTCGTAACAGTATTTATACTTGGCACAAAGACAACACATGACGGTATACATATGCGCATCATATTGTTTCGCGATGCGATCAAAGATGGCCGACTGGCGGCCATTTTATTTGCAAAAAACCCCGATGTCGAACACGTCCTCAAGCATTTCTTGGACATGCATTTACTGATGCTGTTCAAACTTGGCAAACTGATAACAAATGACAGCTTACAGATGCATGTCATTTTGTTTTGAGATCAGATCCAAGATGGCCGACTGACGGCCATTTTAGATGTTAAAAAAACCCTGATGTTGAACACGTCCTTAACCATTTCACGGACTTGCATTTACTGATCTTGTTCAAACTTGACACACAGATGATGAATGATGTTCCACATAAGCACATCAATTATTTTCGAGATCAGATCCAAGATGGCCAGCTGGTGGCCATTTTGTTACTTAAATGTGTCCCCAAACATTTATCGGACATGCATGGTCTGATTTTGTTCAAACTTGGCACAAGCACAATACACAATGCCATACATGCGCACGTCACTATATTTTGCAATCTGATCAAAGCTGGCTGACTGGCGGCTATTTGAGTTGTACAAAATTATAAGCTAGCCCTTTAACTCCGTACAGCAAAACTACTAAAACAACAGGGGCTATGAGTATGACATTTGATGTTTTTTTACTTGTTACCCTCGCCAAAGGAGAGGGTAACATTTGGGTCCATTTGTCCGTTTGTTTGTTTGTTTGTCCGCACAGAACTTTCGTGTTTTTCTCCGCAACCGCTTGTCAGATTGGGATGAAATTTTCACAATTGATGCGACTACTCATATAGAATGTTGTAATGATAATTATGGCATCATAGGTCACATGGTGTGGCAGCCATATTGGAAAAACGGGGAAATTTTGGACCTCTGTATCTCTGAAACCGCACCAAGGAAAAAAAATTGAAACTTGGCACGTAACAAGTACTCCTCATGCGGAATGAGTGTGATTTTTTCACGACATCATAGGTGCCTTCGTTAGGACGTCATAATTGCATATTCTTGGCCCAACTATAAACTGTTGGATTAGTGCTCAACAATCAGGGTGTTGCATCACAAAGTGAGCTGTTCCTCCGATGGACATTAAGCTGGGTTTCCAGTCTGCTTGTGTTACTTGGTGGATATTAAAGATCTCAGAAAATGTAGGTGAGATAGTTCTAGGACCCTGTCCAGATTCCTGTCCTAACTTACAAGAGGCACTGTATCATCAGAATAGTCACCCTCTCCCACCTCAATAAATGATGCGACCTGCAAGCCAAACTCATACAATTGACTCCCGGCCAAATAGGTATACAATACGATCAAAATAAGTGATTTGAGAGCTAAATGTCAAGCACTTTGGCAACACGTCAAACACCCATCCTACTTCGTAATATCATCATCATCATCATCATCATCATGATGCACCATGCTCTATCCAGAGTGTCTGTTCTGCCAAAATGGTATACCACCTGGGATTACAATCCTGGACGGGTTGGCACTTCAACGCAGGATACTTGACCGAGTGTGCAAGTGTGCAGGAATTTGGAATTTGCCCAGGGTGCCAACAATAACTTGCCTAGGAATCAAACAGATCGTGTTTCCACCTTATAAATGTGTAAATTTTTAACATGCACCAAGTAATGCTGGCAGACAGGACGCCCAGTTTAACATCGATCCAAGGTGGCATTGATGATTCACCCTGTCTAGGAAACATCGGGATGCAAGTTTTTTTTAGCTGGAACGGGATTTCAACCCAGGCTAGATAGCTCAGGGGTGAGTGTGCATACCTTTAGGCTATCCTGCCAGCCCCACTTCTTCGTTTGCACACTGAATATTAAGAACAAGTGCATGCACACAAACAGCGTTTCCTTCTCCATCACAAATTTATGATCATTACGAATAGTTTTGACCTATTCAAATGCCCGGAGATGTGATACATTTTGTGGGGCTTTACATACAGCACACCTTTCATTGGCCATTGAAAAACAAAGATCAGAATATAATCAAATTATTATTGTCATGTGCACATGAAAAAGAAAATGTAAAAGTTTGTAAAGTCAATTGTTTTTCAATTCACCATTCATACAAGGAGGATTCAAAGGGTTAAAAGAATGGGTTGTAAAGTTTGTGAAAGTCCAATTTGTTATTTTTCATTTTAAGAGTAAGAATATTTTGAAAAAAAACAAAAACTTTCTTTACTCAACACTAGAAGCAGGTCCGCTACACCTATGCGAGTCTCCGGGGGGGAGGGGGTCATGTTGATGTTATGATCTTTACAATTATTCATGCCATATCAGAGTACCCACCCTACGGGAAGGCCGAGAGCCAGAATGGATCCCGGGGCATTACTAAGTGTTGGGCCGCCTTCATAATTTTTTATTTTATTTTTTAAACAACCTAAACGGAGGTTTCTGTATTTTCGGCATCAGGAACACATGCCGTAGTCAAGGGAAATTGGGGTGTTATTCACTTATTCCTTCATGCAGATTTGTTTAACAAATTTCATCCAGATGGGGTATGGCCAACACTCCTGCGCTCATTTATGTCATTACATCATTGCCATGATTGTGATTATATAAATTGTTCCCACAGCAGTATACTTTACGAGTGAGGGTATCACTACCCATGCCAGGGAATCACCCCAAGTGGCAAGGAGGGAGATACAAAATAAAGCTGCCCCGGTGTTTAATTGCCACAAACTTCAATTATATAAAACAAAAAATTGAAGGAATCATTCCAGGCCCCAGGGTAGTTACCCTGCCTGCTCCCCCCTCTCAGTGGCCCTGCCTACGGGAGATCTTGTTCCAAGCGGGCAACAAGTTCTTCTGATGGATCCCTTTATTTGGGTGGTGTATAGGCAACAGACCGCAGTGTATAGTAGCGTGACAAATAAACAAAAGCAAACACACAAACACTGCTCTGTGAATTATAGTAAGGATTACATACTTATATTGTAAAAAAAATTAAAAAGTGGGTGTTTCTTGGACTATTGTATCTCTGCGAGTCTCATTCTTAAAAGCTCCCAGACGGAGTCGGGCCTCAAATGACTCGATTGTTTTTTTTAATTCTGGGCAAAATGTTACATCCTTTATAAAGTCGGATTTTTCAGTGTATTTTTTCTATGAACAACATCGAGACTCATGGAAGAGCGAAGTGACAGGATACCAGAGAGTTGGTGTCAAAGCCACCCAATGCTCGCCTGTTTATACATTTATCGTTTTTAAAAGACTCGTCTAATAATTAATATTTTTTTATAAAGCATTGCAGTGAAGTCTGATCCAAATAATTTCAAAGCAATATATGTATTTGTATATTGTAATCAGTAACAAGAGCGCAAGTGAGCACAATATACGCCCGAACAAGAAGGTATATACAGAATTGTGCTACTACATGGAAAACAGCATACTGGTTGCCATGGCAACCACTTTAGATGACGAACGTATGTCGCGACACCGTCTCCACAGTCTGTACATATGTACCAAATATGAAACGTGAAAGTTGAAAACTTTGGGAGTTAGAGTGCGGACAGGAACGGATGGAAAACAGCATCCTGGTTGCCATGGCAACCACTTTAGATGGCGAACCTATGTCGCGAAACACCGTCTCCACAGTCTGTACCCTATGTACCAAATATGAAACGTGAAAGTTGAAAACTTTGGGAGTTAAGAGTACGGACAGGAACGGACGGACAGATGGACGGACAGACAGACAGACAGACAGACGGACGGACGGACGACCGGCATCACATAATATGCCCCGAGATATATATATATATATATATATATATATATATATATATATATATATATATATATATATATATATATATATATATATATATATCGGGCGTATAAAAAAGTGTGGTTGATAAAAACATCAGAAAGGGAAAAATAACTTGCACCAAAAACTTTAACATTTTCACGCTCACGCTGACGCTCACGCTGACGCTCACGCCGGGGGTATCGCTATAGCTCTCTGTTCTTCGAACAGGCGAGCTAAAAAAGGAAACATCGTGAGAGCGGAGCAGTGAAGGGTTACAATTGGATATAGCAAGCAAACAAATGAATCAACAACAAAAGAGGATAGAGAGGAAAGGAGGAAACAGAACCTGCAAGTAAGAGAGTAGAGTTAAATCAAGGTAATGTGGGTCGAAAAGATTACGGGTAGGGATGGTGAACGACATGAGATGGTGGTGCACCAATTGCTTGATTCCCTGGAGGGAAGAGTACAGTTTACCTGTCTATGGAAGATAGTTCTGGAAATGGGGGAAAAGAGAAACAAAAGAGTAGAGGAGGACAGAAAGCCTAAATTTTGGGACTTGAGCCAGGAGAGAGTTACTGAAAGAATATGTGTGTGCATCCTGGAGGAACTAGAGAGGATCGGAGAGCTGAGACAGCAGGAGCAGCTAGACTAAAAAGGAAAGGGGATTAAAACAAAAAGGAGATGCCACCAACCTGTTGGTGATGTGAGAGCAACAAGCTTTGTGCTTCGGGCTCATCAGGAGAGATGCCAATAATGTCGAGAGCTTTAGATTTTATAGAATCTACAAGAGACAGCTATGATGATGGGATCCCAGCCAACAAGGGAGAGAAATAATCCATCGAGCTGTGAATAGTTCTAGTTTCTCAAGGATTGACTTGGACCAAGGAAGACCAATCTTGCTTTGTCGTCATTCAAAAAGAGGTCTCAGCTGATCGTGAGGGCAATAAGTTTAAGAGACTGAACCTCTTCCAGCTATATAAATTCATTTGATGATCATTCAAGGTGTGACAGAGTGAGATTGAGATTTGCCAGGATTGAAAGACATGTTCCATTTGTCAGACCGTCTGCGTCAAATAAATTCCAGATCGGAGGGCAGTGATGCACATGCTCTCTGTCCATCAGTGGCACGGATTCTTGAACAACATAATGTGGAGTAATGTACAAAAAGGAAATTTTTTCCAGATCATCAGAAACGTCGTTTATACAGATGAGAAACAACACTGTCCACACCCAAGATAATGGCTGTGGCACTACTGAGAAATAACACTGTCCTGATAATGGGAGAGGAGAAGAGAGGCATATTAGTCATCAATTCTGTAGTGCAAATTTGTGAGAATAGTTAAAATGTGGAATAATAACAATAATAACCATAATCATAATTACAGCTTGGAAATCTAATGTAATGTCTTAAGTTGCAAAAAATATTTCTCGAGTCCAAATTTGAATTGTGAAGGAACCTAAATGACAAAAGTCGAACAATACAGTCAAGTACTTTGGCGTTATTAAGTCTAAAAATGAACAAACAGGCAAAAGAAAAAAAAAAATGAAAGAAAACTTGTCATTAGATCATAATCATCTTTTAGGCAATGACAGTCACAGTGGATTTCAAGAACAAATATCAAATCTTTGGTACATTAAGAGACAAGAGGTTAAAAAAAAATTTATGAATAAGAGCAAAACCAGGGTTAGGGAATTCTTTATAGAACCAATGGTATTCCATCGACATTATGGGTTTAAAACGTCATTGACAAGAGTGCAAACCTCCTTATAAACCACCCGTCACTGGAGCGACTGGAGAGCGTGCCAAACAAAGATCTGGCTGTTGGTGGAACCAAATGTGGCCTTGTCTATCAAAGTTGCATGCAGATCAAAAATATATTTTAAACAAAACCGACAAGCAAAAATCCAAGTTTCAATCGATTGCTTCCATTAACTTTCAAGGTGAAAATTTATATTTTCCCAAACTGTACTGTTGAATATATTCAGCAAAGTTTGACTTTTAAACAAAGTAGATAGTTATCAAACAGCACAAGGTTGACTCATATCGAATCAACTTTTGCAAACCCAAATCAAATTAACAGTGAAAAAAAAAAAAATTATTATTATTTTTTTAAAATCGAATTTAAAAACATTTTACAAATCGTGAAATTTCACAACATTCATCTGCGAGGAAACAGCAAAGTTATGGAAATAGATTGTTGCGCAGCACAGTTATCAGGAGGAGAATGAGATAGGACAGACGAGAGACGAGGATTCAAGGGTTACCTAAGGTCAGAACCCAACCAGGTTATCATGCTTTATTTTAATGGGGCTCTCGACAAATAGAATCATCCCTCCCTCTCCTCCACTTCCTTGCCCATAGTTCTGCCCTACATGAATAAAGCATCAAAACCTTTGAAATAAAAAAAATAAAATAAAAAACACAGAAAACAATGTGTTCAATCACAAATATGAGGATTGAGCATAAAGTCTGTGAAATGAACTTAAGTAGAAGGAGAACATTTGCGAGTGATTTTTGAGATTAATGTGTTTTTAAAGTTGTAAAAATACCATGTAAAAAGGTTTAATCAAAAATTGCAGGAGAAGAAGACAGCTTTTGTCAGTGTCAGTAAATGAGTTTTTATGTCAGGCTACCGACTTGCTGATCTCCTATAATGAGCATCAGACTGTGACATTACGTATCAAGCATGACCCAGAAAATGATGATTCTTTTCTTCCTCCATGCAGTTGTAAACGTGTAATCAATTCACGGGCCAGCCTGTACAATTTGTGAGTATTATAGAGAGCTTCTTCTCGTTCTTTCATATACAGCATGCAGCTGTGGGTAGCATCATTTGCTGGAGGTGTGACTGTACCGCTGATGCAGCGGTGTGACTGTCCCCTTAGGATAAAGGAGGAATTTGGAATTTGTTCAGGGTGTTGGTGATAACTCGCCGACTCTTCGCGAAGGACACCATGGGATCTTTAACATGCACTCACTAAATGATGGCAGACAGGATTCTCAGTTTAACGTCCATCCGAGGGACGGCACACACATTGATGCCTCTCCGCGCAGCAAAAAGCCATGATGACCGTTTAGAGTTTGGCTGAGATTTCAACACAGAGCTCAGAGGTACGTGTGCATACCTCTAGGTGATTCTGCCAGCAAATATATTCAAGCTGGTCATGCATACGAGCATTATTCAAAGTACAAAATAAATAAATAAATAAACAAACAAAAAACTATTAACAATACATTTAAGCTGGCCTCTTCACCAGATACTTGGCCTGGATGATGCAAGTTGTTAAATTAAACTAAAAGCAAAAAAAGTGCAATGCCTGTGCAGTGTCCAACAATATTGGGAACTTTAGTGACTCGAAAGATAACATCCTTTTAATCTATGGAATGGTATCATCGCTGGGTCGAATCAATATAGCCGACCCCATAAAACAAACATGCGGCGTCTGGCAAAGCAGATTCGCCATGTCAAGACCTTACTGTTGCTAAACGGAGCAATGGTTATTAAAATTATCCCATGCCAAGACTGTACCAGCAATACTCTCTCTTTATATTCTCCAAAATAATTGGTTTTGCTACCTTATTCACCCACACTATCCCTCCCTCACTATCCCTCCCCCCACCAATCCCCCACCCCACCATCCTCCTTTAGTGTCCTTGACACAACCTTATTGCGCAACTCAACAAAGAGGTATATAATCAACTCAATGTTCACTCCAATATCAATGGTATCGGAGGGGGGGGGAGGGGGCTGTCAGTCATTTAAAATAGAAGCCACGACAAAGGACGATCGCCTTGTACTGCCTGGCTGAGATAGTCACACGAGGTTTAGGAGTAACGAGCATCAATAATCTGTGCATACAACTCGAGTTGCAACCACGTCACCACAGGACTATCATTTGCTGTCACCAATGCTGATGGCGAGTATACATGTATGGACTGTTGTCACCTTAATGTCATTAAGAGCCATGTCAGAGTTTGGATGTTGTGCAGTGGTTGTCCAGCACAAGCAGGTGAAACGATGGTTGGAATATTCACAAGGAGAAAAAAAAGAAGAGGTGACCCCTAGCGATGATGAAGGCTTAGGATATAACAGGAGGCAACGGAACTCCACATCGGATCATACGAGTGAGGATGGCAGGCATACGAGTGAGGACGGTGGCTTGGAGGAGGATGAAGAGATAGCAAAAAACAAAGGAAGTATCCGAGAGAATATTGACATCCTGTCACATGGAGTGCTACAGCTTGGTACAGCACTTCGCCATGTGGCTGAGAGGACAACTCGACAGGTCTCGGAGGCACTTGGAAGACTGAAATTGGCCGGCACTCGCCTCGAAACGATCGCAGGTCGTGCTCAGAATCTACGAGAAGCCCAGATGGCGCTACAAAAACGTGCCTCCCGTCTTGAGGAGAAAGAGATGCAGCAGAGTCGGGAATCAGCCGAGCTAAAGACCCGAATGCATCGGGTGGCCAAGGAGAAGGCCAAACTTGAGGAAAGACTTCTCCGGCTCGAGCAGCAGAGCATGCATAAAGCTCACGTTGGCTCGCTGGACATTCGCAAATTAAGGGTAAGACCACATGCAGGAATAATAATGTGGAGAGAACTATTAATTATACTTTGGTGCATAAAAACTGCATTGCCTGTTTGCAATACGTAGTCCAATCTGAGCCCATGGATGGCTTATGTTGCTGGAATACCAGTTTTTAATCCTCCATAGTGTTGATTTATCCATTGTCTTCCAAATGTCCTTAACAATCATGTGAAATACACAAATGGCCTTTTCTGAGACATCATGAATATACATGCTCCACAATCAGACTGACATCACTGCAAAAACAAAATGACAAAAATAAGATGCCTCTTGGAAGCACACTTTGCTGTCTTACCTTCCCGCTCTAATGGAATTATTCCGGGAACAAGGCAGTTCGTTAGGATAAGAAAATTTTGTAAACTCCTTCACAAGCTGGAAAGATAATAGCCCGATTGCATAAAATCCCCTCGTCGTTAAGGAAAGATTCCTCTTAAGGTACACTGTGATCCCTTAGGGCCCTGTCACACCTTGGCGTTTTAGCCAGCGTATGGCAAGGTATCAAAATGTATGTAAAACGCTGGCGTACGCTGAACTATTGATGTTTTTTTTTCCGGTTTTGGACGTATTCATAACGAGTTGGACGTATGCATAACGTATTAGTAACGTACACAGAACGTTTCGATAACATATAGATAACTTATATCAACGAATGCTGAGCGTGTTGTCGGCGTTCACAACCTATGCCCAACGATAGTCTAACTTATGCATAGCGCGGCAGCGTATCGCCGACGATCACGTGGCGTAGGCTATTAATAGGCTGCGGCTCGACGATTCAAATCATAACCGCACCAGACATTGAAGTGTCAAGCCGCTGTCACACCTTGAAGTTTTAGCCAGCGTATGAAAAATTTGCCGAATACGCTGGCACACGTCGAATACGTTATGGGTAAGTTTTGTATACGTTAATAGCATGCTGAAGCACGCTGGCATACGTCCTAGTATGCCGAGTACGTCGACAAATTTTCAGCATGTTGAAAATTTTTCGACGTACTCGGCGTATGACACACGTTCCGTATACGCTGGCCATAAGTTGTAGGCACGTTACGCGATCGTTGACACGTCGACACACGTTACTTCTAAGTTACTCATAAGTCGAAACACGTCGAGGTAATGGTTAGCGTCAGTGTTCCAGACTCCCTGGTTTTTTTTGTTGTGTTTTTCTTTTTTATCTTGCCAAAACGAAGTTTTTGCAAGATATGTTAGTCAGCTTGTATGGTTTTTTTTTTGTTTTTTTATCTTGCCAAAACGAAGTTTTTGCAAGATATGTTAGTCAGCTTGTATGTTTTTTTTATTTTTTTTGGTCTGTAATCACGTATAAATCACTCTGCAAAGCACAGTTATCATTGGAAATTTTTGTAACTTCGCATATCAGAGGCCTATAGAGGTCCCTTTCAGCGCATAAAATTTTCAAGGTCAAGGTCAAAGGTCAAGGTCACTTTGTCGCAAATCAGGGGAGTCGACGAAACCCTAATTTTTTGAGCAATTTTGATCGGATCGTCTTCAAACTTCATGGGAATATAGTTCATGGTCTGGCGCTCAGCTGATTAATTTTTGGTGGCGATTGGCCTTGACCTTCATGGTTAGCGCCTGAGGTCAAACATATTTGACCCCAAGGTCAAATTTTGAAATCTTAGATACCATATCGAGTGATACCTCATATGAAAGCGCTTGATAAGTGCTTTCCAGATGTGTCAAAAGTTTGACGCTATGACGTCATTTGATGACGTCATGACGAAAAAACGGATTTTTCATGAAAATTTTATTTCCTCAGTTCTCATCAAAATCTCTTGATATTTGATGTACACCGGTCCTGGAGAGATACCATTAACTGTACGAAAATATAAAGGTCAAGGTCACAAAAAGGTCAAGCATCAAGGTCGACGAAACCCTTATTTTTTGAGTAACTTTAATCAAATAAATAAGTCACTCATGTTCACATTTTGGCAAGATACTGGTCACCCTGGGGGTGACATTGGTTTTTTTTTTTCTTCGGTATGACGGTGATGTTGACACTTCGATTTCTAGTGCGGTTTTGATTAAAATCATTGAGCGGCAGCCTATTAATTATATTATATTATTACCACACGAGAAATCGAAGTGTCAACATCACCGTCATACCGAAGAAAAAAAAAACAGGGAGCCTGGAACACTGACGCTAACCATTACCTCGACGTGTTTCGACTTATGACTAACTTACAAGTAACGTGTGTCGACGTGTGTCAACGATCACGTAACGTGCGTACAACTTATGGCCAAGCGTATGTGGAACGTGTGAGTCATACGCTGACATACGTCGAAAAATTTCAAGCATGGAAAATTTGTCTAACAGCTCAGCGTACTATGACGTATGCCAGCGTGCTCTTAACGTATACAAAACTTACCCATACATTTTCGACGTGTGCCAGCGTTTTAGACAAATTTTTCATACGTCGGCATACGCTGGCTAAATCATCAAGGTGTGACAGGGCCTTTAGCGACAGCTTTTTCGGCCCTGATCGCCTGTCGCCTCGTCGTCTCTCGCCTCGTCCACCTTCATGCTGGCTGTCGTCCGTCGCTCTATCCCTCGTCTCAGGTGCTTGGTGCTGCATTGAGGCGGTGGGTTTGAGTCCCGCCGCGCCAGTTCGACCAGACCGCACGAGGCAGACAGGTGCAAGTGCAGACTCTTTCCCTCAGCTCGCCTTCCCTCCCGAGCTGAAGGGCCAAATAAAGGCTGTGGCCACCATTTCTTTTGGGTGTGTGCGTGTGTGTCTGTGGGCCCAGTCTATAGGTAACAATTGTTTAAGTGCCTTGTACATTACTTGCATTCCTTCTTGATAGTCGGTTTAACTCTGCTCTTTTTGTGCTGCCCTGCCCCATTATAAATAAACCCCGATTGTTCAATGTACCAGCTCGTTGTCTGTCACTTTCTTTCATTGGTTTAGAACGGTGCGTATTGGGAATTAGGGAGGCTGTCATGCCGTAACTGTTAATTTGGACCGATGGACCTTGGTAATCCCTGCTCAGTTTACACCCGGTTCTGGCTTGGTAAATTGCCCGTTCAGCCCGAGGTCCGTCGAGAGTGTGACCTCCCCGATAATTTGACGACGTGGGTACTTAGGTATATTGAAATTTGGCTATTAACCCTACCCCACGCCATCCGAGAATTGGTGAGCATGGTCCTTAAGTGACCCTTGACCTTTGGAGTTGTCCGAAGGTTACGACCTGCAATTCCGGGTGTTCGGTGGGAGACAGCTCTACTGCTCCACCTGTCGGCCGTTCCTCTCCACCGACCCCCGGCCCACAACAATATATGCATACATACATACATACGCACATGTATACATAGATATACATACATACACATACACACATGTATACATACATACACACATGTATACATACATACACATACACACATGTATACATTCATTCAAACATGCATACATACATACACATGTATATACACACATGTAAACATACATATGTATGCACATATATATATATATATATATATATATATATATATACATATATATATATACATATATATATATATATACATATATATATATATACATATATATACATATATATATATATATATATACATATATATATATATATATATATATATATATACATATACATATATATATATATATATATACATATATATATATACATATATATATATATATATACATATATATATATATATATATATATTTAAAATAAATAAATATACACAGTATGTGTTTGTATTTGTACATATATCATACAAACTCGAATGTTCATGTTCCACAGGACGTAATGGACAGTCAAAACCAGAGCATCTGGGAGATAGTTGCAATTATACATTCCCAAACAAAGAAGTTAGATGAGCAGAGCAACAAGCTGCTGCATCTTCAGGAGCAGGTAAGGTCTGTATTGACCTCATTTACAAAAACACATTTTTCATTTCATTTCCACAAAAGTTATGGAGGACACATGGACTAAAATACGTAAGAAGCAAATGGAGACAAGTGTGCACAAGGCCTTAGGATGGGCAAGTAGACCAAGTTATCAGCAAGTAGACCAAGTTATCAGCAAGTAGACCAAGTTATCAGCAAGTAGACCAAGTTATCAGACTTTAAGCTTTGCAGCTTTCCTTTTGAGGGCAAGTGTTGTGGTCTCTACATAGATGCACGGGATGATAAAAAGTTGGTTTTAATGTACTCAGTCCCATGAGATCTGAGAAGCTCGGCAAATTTGACTGGATGGTATTTGGATGGGAGCCCATGAAGAAAGACTGGGTATTGATGGCTGAGGGATAGCAGGAAAGCTCAATTGGTAGTCATGTGCTTGCCTGAGCTGAACTGTCTGATCTTGGATTTATTCCCTTGTGGAAAAGATTCAAACAAAAAACCACTGTTCTGGTGCAGTACCAGCAATGGATGCCTGCATCTTCAGCTTGAGAACAGCATGTGTGAAGCTCACATTAGTTCATTGAACATTCACAAATTAACGCTTGGACCACATTTTCCTTCGGAGCATGCTATCCTTCTGGAGTTGACTCAGCCTGTCATTCTTCTGAGGTCAATGAAATGAGTATCAGCTTGCTGGGATGATTGAGCTATTCGAGTATCCTGTGTCGGAGGGACGACATGTGCAGGATTGTGCCTAATAGCCCAAGAGACTGCTTCGGCAGCACCGACGCTCTGTCCAGAGTATGGTACCAGTGGAAGGATGGTTGCTATCCTTCGGATGACAAAGTAAATTCAGCTGTTGCTGCTGCATTTTGGTTTGTGGACTTTAAAGATCCTACTATATATCTCTTAAAAGAGGAGGCCAGTGTTGAATTCTGTGCCGAGAAATTATGTAGGTGTCCATCAAATTAGATTTAAAAGTAATTCGTGGGAATGGGATTGGTACAGGGAAGATACGCAAATCCATAGAGGATGTTCGTTCAAAGGATGAATGTATGGTGGAGTCAGGATGGGCCAAATACCAACCTCATGCATTTATTTGTATATTTAATGGGGATGAATGTTTTATACTTTTTTCATATCCCACAGAACGTGAGTGAGACCTGTTGGCTTCGCATTATTTTTCAAGATTACCATTACAAGGCAGATAAAAGGTGCCAAATTTAGTATGATGCTCCCTTAAGGGTTACTCATTAATTTCAGCCGAGGAGTCCTCTCGACGGCTTTTCGATTTTTCACAAAAAAACAGGCACGTGGGAAGGTATTTCGAGTCGGGGTGCTGAGGTGCTGTCTATAATCTCGGCTACAGTATTTGCCAGGGAAAAAAATAACCTCGATTTCTCTCCCTCCCTCTCTCTCTCTGTCTGTCTGTCTCTCTCGCCCACTTTGAATCAATCAATCTATCTATCTATCTATCTATCTATCTATCTATCTATCTATCTATCTATCTATCTATCTATCTATCTATCTATCTATCTATCTATCTATCTATCTATCTATCTATCTATCTATCTATCTATCTATCTATCTATCTATCTATCTATCTATCTATCTATCTATCTCTCTCTCTCTCTCTCTCTTTCTCTCTCTCTCTCTCTCTCTCTCTCTCTCTCTCTCTCTCTCTCTCTCTCTCTCTCTCTCTCTCTCTCTCTCTCTCTCTCTCTCTCTCTCTCTCTCTCTCTCTCTCTCTCTCTCTCTCTCTCTCTCTCTCTCTCTCTCTCTCTCTCTCTCTCTCTCTCTCTCTCTCTCTCTCTCACACTCACACTCACACTCACACTCACACTCACACTCACACTCACCACTCTCACACTCACACTCACCACACTCACACTCACCACACTCACACTCACCACACTCACACTCACACTCACACTCACACTCACACTCACACTCACATTCACACTCACACTCACACTCACACTCACACTCACACTCACACTCACACTCACACTCACACTCACACTCACATACACTCACATACACTCACATACACACACACACCACAGTGGCATAACGACAGGCCCTAGTGCACGCTATAACGGGCACTAGTTA
The DNA here is from genome assembly GCF_056783735.1 of Eptatretus burgeri. Taxonomy (NCBI): domain Eukaryota; kingdom Metazoa; phylum Chordata; class Myxini; order Myxiniformes; family Myxinidae; genus Eptatretus; species Eptatretus burgeri. The sequence goes on from NC_140962.1 coordinate 47,676,423, forward strand.
CTATGAAGCACGCACACACATTACAAAGACGTATTTTACCAACAACGTGTTGGAATTTACAGTCGAATGAATTACTTATTGTATTTGGAAAGTAGAGAGGTAAAGGGGAAAGCTACACCAGAACTAACGTTAGCGCTCTGACACAATGTAAACAGCTAGACGGCCAATCAGAAGACACGCACGCCCCTACATCGTTTGACGCACCAAAAAGATCTAACAGGCCTATATATCGGTTACGCACACAAACACCTCTCGCTACATACCACAAACGTGATATTGACCATTACACAGATTCTGCACGGCGGCAGCAATAATCAAAAATGAATAATAATGTTTGTCTTACCTATTTTGAAGGCTTACCTGCAGCGCCCTCCGCACCCCCCTTCCCACACGCCTGCATGAAACACAAAAATCGAAGATGGCCGACAAGCACGATAAAATATGAATCTCCTCCAGTTCTACGTGTCGTAAAAAGGCCAAATTGGAATCAGAATATGGGTTCTTGAGGCCGCCGATTCAGATTTGTTGCACTGCATCACCGCAAGTATGGTACATAAATTATTAGACTCTCGCTAATATTGCAAGTAACTTAATTGCAAAATAGCCATTTATGCACAATATTCAGAGACGTGCACAGTAATTGTATTTGAAATGCCTGTTGCAGAGTCCTGGAACAGGTCGTGATAAGCCAAGTGCCGACATCATTTCTGACAAATGTACAACAGTTTTGGGACATTGATGCACTCCCTGACTCGCAACTCAACTATAACTTCAGAGTGATAAATATGCTGACAATTTTGCAACTCATTGTGTTGGGACATTTATCCTGCCATTTGAAATTTATCAATTCTAAGCTGATGAAAGCAATGAAGATGAGAGAACACAACACAGATGAGTCGGAAGAAAAAAGGCCCAACTAGCACCAGGCACTGAACATTCAGAAGTGTTTCTTCTGTGATGAATGGAACGAGGAAGGTTATTTCCATCAGGTTTCAACATTTGATGCTATCACCAATCTGTGGGTTATGATTACAGAGCAAAAGGATATCCAGGTTCTAGAAAGAATTTTGGAGAGGATCTCATTGCGAGGGAAGCAAGGTATCGACTTAAATGATGCTGTTCAGCTGGCAGACACTGTTCGTGTCACATGATAATCTCGTACCGTTTCCGAATGCCGCCTTTTGAATGGAACCAACAGATGAAGTGAGCAGGGTGGCAAGAAGGAGTGGGGATGGGGTGGGGGGGGCTGGTGCTGTTCAGGTTACAGCTAATAGAGCTAACAGCCCAGTGACTATCCTATTTTGGTTGTCTATCGACATGGACTCCATGGTTGTGTCCTGAGAGACGGTTCCTCTGGCGCGATGTACACGGTGGACAGCAGTGGGAAAAGCATGGATTGTGGGACTCACAAATGCAGCTTAAGTTGACACCTTGTGGATGATCAACTTCCACATCTGAAGAAAGGGAAAATGAGAAGATTGAAAGTGGTGAAGTCTTCAAACAAGACAATGAAGAAGCAGTGGAGCATGCTCAACAATGTAGACTGGAGCAACCCTGAGTGTCTTTCTATGATGGTGAACGATGTCTTGGTCATCACCAAGTTCATGGAAAGGATATCCGACATGATTGACTCAATGGACCTCACCACACAGAGCTAACGACGCATGGCATATGGTTGTGCGTCCTGGTGAGAGTGTGATCTAGCGGTGAGGGAGGTGTTAGATTTGTTATGATGAGAGGACAATTGAATAACAATCCCATGACTGGCAAGCGGATGTGATGTCATCCAGAATGGTGAATGCATTGACAAAAGTCAACTTCCTTTCAGGTCTTGCACATTCCTCCCTTTCCATGCCCGCTCTGTCACCTGCCACCACCACACCACTCCCCCCCCACCCACCCCCCACCCAGGTTTCTGCAGGTCACATGAGGTCTGACAGTAAGCCCCTGCTGGTGAAACACAAAATCCAGATTCACTGCTCACATCCACTCTTTTGCTCCTCTTTATTCCCCACCTATGGAACCAACTTCCTCAGCCTCTTCAATTTTATTCTTCCCTCCAGGGCATCAGTACGGCTGTTCAGCACTATCTATCTCAGATCATCTCCCATCCACAACCCTGATCTTTCCTCCACTCATCAACACCTCCCCAAGCCCATGTATTTCGAAATTTCCAGTTTTTTCCTTCCACTTATGTGATTGACAGTGACAGTTAGCGTCTGTATCCATATTTTTCACTTGCTTTGCTCTCCCATAGCCCTCGTTCTTCCCCCATCCTTTATTTCTGCAAGTCTCCCTCCATTTTGTCCTTAATCCCTGCTTTTGGTGTGTCCCCATCTCCCTTCTCTTTATATTGCTCTTTTCATTCCGTTACATCCTTATCCATTCTGCGTTGGCATGACCGAATGCCCATAGTGAGGCCCAAAAGTTTCAGTGACTGAACTTCTACAAGAGGATTGTTTAGAAAGTCGAAGGGAGTGTTCACCAGAGGATGTGCAAGGAAAGGGCATGTGGCACAAACAATGAGAGCATGAGACTTGTCAAGATTGAAATACATATCCCAAGTGCTTAATGAGCTCATGATTCTGTCAAGGTCTGGTGAGATGGAAGAGGCTGCCTCCTGCCTATCTGAGGGAGGAGGGATGCTACAGCAGAGGATGGAGTCATCAGCAAAGTCAGAAAGAGTATTACACAGAGCGTCTGAGAGATTGTTGATGAAGATAACAGAAGATTCCTGACATGAAACTCCAATGACATGTAAAACCTACTCCATGGCAAAACGGATAGGGTTGGGGGAAAGAAGGGGAGCAGCGAAGCAACAGTACCAATTTAGAGTGGGAAGCCATATTCCACAACACCCAGGATGAAGGCGTTGCACGCCGATATAAGCTGAGGATGATGAAGGATTTATCTCTGCAGATAATTCCGTGGCGGTAGCTGGGTTTGAAGGCCAGCTTTGAGATATGATCTTCCCAAGAAAGCTTACAATAATTTAAATGATCATGAGGCCCAGGTGCTTCAGAGACTGTACCTCTTCCAGAGGCTGACCATGGAAATACATTGATGTATTTGCTTGCAAGATCTTAGGAAAGGACAAAGTGAGAATATGGGTTTTCCTTGCCTTAAAGGCATACTTTTGGGAGCTGACCAGTTGAACATTCTCTTTGTATTTGCAGAGGGGGATGCTGCCATAAACGGATTGACAGAGGGGTGCAAAACTATCCTGCACATAGTGGATTGTCTGCAAAGTGACACGATGGATTTTCCAGTGGAAAAAACAGGTTATCGATTTATTTCCAGAAGACGATTGGTGTCATAACACTACCTCAAGGGACACCCGCTTCTAGAGGTGTACCATAGGATAGTATTTTATTGAAAGCAAATCGCTGCTTTCGAGTGGCACAGGATATCTAATAGCGGACTGCACCACAGATACCAACAGGAATTCAAGGCAGGGTGCCAGGCATTCATATGCATGGAAATGTCCAGTGAGATCGCCCTGACCTCAGAAATTGAAGGCATCCATCCATTGCTCAAACAATGAAGCACCGTGTCCAAGGTAGAATGACCTGGGAGGAAGCCAAACTTGTGCTCAGAGATCAGGGCATAAGAGAAAATACCAGTCTTGATGTTTGCTTGCAATCATCAATTACACCACTTTGCTTATGATGAGGAAAGGCCAACTCATCTCATGCAACACTAATAAATGTCAATGTGTGTGTGTGTGTGTGTGAGTGTGTCTCCTCCATAACTATAAAAGCCTGAAACTTTGCATGCATACTAATAAAACTCCAAGGAAGTGTAAGAGTGAAAATTGGATGTTTGGGTTAATTAAAACACCACTTTTGAAGATAATTAACAGCCTTATTTAATTATATCCTTCATCAGGCAATCCTCGGCTGCCTCGCTGTCTGGGGTCTCGAGGCATTTCCTGGGTAACCTCGCTGGGGTTTGAAGCCACCATACATCGCTTTTGTCAGTACTATAGTTTTCAACTTGAGAGCTTGGAGTGATTTCATGCATTATAGGATACAATTTTCCACGATCGGCTCTCACGGACTAATTAAAGTATATCATCGAAATATGATTTCGGTTTTGAGGATCGGATATCGTCTGGACTAAATAAGTGTTGAAATCTGTTGTGAAATCTGATAATTTAAAGAAATAAAGTCTTATAACTAAGGCACTATACCTATTTACTTTAAGCAAGCAAGCTATGTTCCCTTCTTCTCCATCGATACACAAGAAACTGTGAAATTTCCAAAGCATTAAACTTATCTATTTCTACTGTTTGGAGAATAATATTAAGTGAACAAAAAAATTGAGGAACGTGCCAAAATTAACCAGCTTCATTGAACTACATGATTTAATGCATTCACTTCTTGACCTCACGCCCTGTCCGCCAGAGGGACTGCCTGTCCAGAATGTCTTTCAGATCTGTGTCTATATTTTCGGAGGTTTCTTGAGGTGCTCTACAGGGAGTCAAAGCAAATCTGATGAAAAACGGACGTTTTTAAAAAAAAGTTATAATGTTTGTGCGGACCCCGAACCGATATACCACGTGACGCGTGCACAGACGAGCAAGCAAGATGGTGGATTGTCTGCAATGTTTATTCCACGGGCGATTGAACTTTGCAATGTCTCCAGGTTGTTCTGCATTAAGCTGCAACTCTTTTGTGGTTAAAGTCATTATTTCAATGAATTCATTTTAATTCATTAACTGCTGCGTGGACGGTGAAGACTTGCTTTAAAGTTGAAGGGATCCTATGTGATATGCAGCCACAGTCTGGCCAACCGTTCCTTATCAACGATTTAATTTGCAATGGATCATTGCATCAGTGCTCAAGCCACTTGCCGAACGCCTTACAGTCGAGAGCGGTACCACGCTACATCCTTCTGAGTGAATCGTTCACTCACTGCGGACGCTTTTTAGATTCGGGAAGAGAAGTGAACCCAGGCCAGATAGCTCAAATTTAAGTGCACGACCCCAGCACCATCCTGCCAGACACTTGTGGATGAAATCGAATCATGAGCATGTGCACACTGATATTTTAAGTTTAAAAAAATGTTTGATTGTAAACTGTTGGAAGAAAACGGCCAATGCACACAAACAATGTTTGGTATTGAAACTTAATAAAAAATTATTTAATGCTGCAAATATATTTTCAAACCCTCACATGCACAGCTGAGGGATATCAAGAATGATGTAATCCACAATCAAGAGTTTGAATGGGAAGATGATCTCGAGGGAAACGACACTCAAAACATCACCACTGAAGGTAGGCTGCTCACCAAGAGCTTCTTGCTCCACATTCAACCTCACATTTAGAAAGATGACTTTTTTTTTAAAGTTAGTGCCATCTACAGCCTTTCCCAGGCACTGCCATGATATATACATGGATGGAAAGCGATCCAGCGGAGTACACATCATACAGCCAGATGGTGCAGCACGTTTCTCGGCTTTTTGCCAAATGAGAGAAGGTATGTTGATTAATAAAGCTGTTTTTGTTTCTATGATCAAAAGAAATCTTCGACGAGGCTAATGAAGCTTTCACGCCCGAAACGTCAGCTCTGGCCATTAACCGACAGAGGGTTAATATTCTTCTTCTCAGACGAAAGGTCAACGCACCAAACATCAGCTTCTCCTTACTTCCCACGGCGGTTAACATACCTAAACTAACAACCTGTTGATTTTATACATTGTTTCAACTGTCCGCCGACGCAGATTGATACCAGCCTTCACCAGCAAGACGAGTTCTTCAGTCTAGTGTAAAATAACAAATAGTATTTTCTGCAAGGTAAGCTTTTGGGGTCAATTCCAGTGCCAAATGTAAAAGAGAAATAAACATTCAGTTTGGAAAAATATTTCATTTTTAACAATGCAAATTAAACATTGGGTTGAATGCATTTCTTCCTCTATACCTTTTTTTTTTTACAACCACTGCAGTGGCAACCATATACAGTACAGTACCTTGTGTAACTACACCATGGGATCTCACGATCTTTGTGCATTTCACCATATTGGTGATCAGGTTGGGCCTGGTGATAAAAAGCTGCAGTCATCGCTGTTGTTGACGAATGAACAATGCTGGAATTGGGCTCAATTACCTTGTCTCAGTATGCTCGACACCTCAATTCTGTTGCCAGAAAGAAGCATCTTGAGAACATGTGTGTGTGTGTGTGTGTGTCTGAAATTTAGGGGAGGGGGAGGGCTGTCACAAAACCCGAAGGTTATTTAGTTGATTAATTTATATCCAACCAGCAGATGGGTGAAGTCCAAAGTCGAGTTTGTGAAAGCACCGACGTGATACATGCCTGGTGTTGCCTTAATGGTTAGGGTGGCGGGCTTGGGATCCTAGGGTCCCGAGTTCAAATCCCGCCTTTCCGTTGAATTAATACCAGGCGGGGTTGACTCAGCCAGTCATCCTTCCGAGGTCGGTAAATAGAGAACCAGCTTTCTGGGATGATTGAGACATTCGAGTATCCTGCGTCGGAGTGGCGACCTGTCCAGGATTGTGTCCAATCGCCCAGGAGACTGCTTCGGCAGCACCGACACGCTGTTCAGAGTATGGTCCCAATGGATGGATGGATGGATGGATGGATGGATGATACGGGAAGCATTCGAGAACAGCACTGGACACAGGAAAGCAAGATAACTGGCTTTTCTTCCTCTTCTTCTTCTTCTTCTTCACTTCCCCCAACCCTAACTTTTACTCTGCTTTGCCACTTATTTATACTCGGAGAGAACATTTGTGAAAGCCCCTTCCTCTATAAACTGCTCATTATTGTACTAGATGATTCTACATCCAGAACTAACCACAAATTTCCCAAACTATGGCGATCTTAACGCACATCTTAAACTCTTTCAAGTGTACAACTATAATATTGTAACTTGTCACCTGATTACTTTACTAAAAGTCGAGAATAAACACCTTGCAAAAGCATTACAACTGTCATATCGAACAGACAATTAGATCCACATGAATCCAAGGCATACGTCAGCTGGTTCGTGAAGGACCGATGCCCAGCTTCCCCCAGCCAGGTGGGAATAATTTTGGCCATTAAAGAAGAAGATGATGATAATGATCGAATCAAAGGCATCGAAGCATTAACATCTCGCAATATCAATACACCACCGAACGGTCTTTCATCAATAAATTGTGACAAGGGGTAGATCCTGATGTTATTTGCCTATAAGAGTTGAAATGATCACAAGACTGCATTACAAAATAACTTCTGGGCTATCCAAATTAATAACACTGCTTGATAAACACACCTGGGAAGCAATGGCTTGGGTGCGATTTGTTAATATTTATGGACATCTCAAACTTTCAGATTTCACGTCAAAACAAGATGAGATGAGGGAGACGAGGGACCCAGGAAACCATCATTACATAGTTTTACGGCATAAATTCCTCCCAGCGACAATAAATATTTCACATAACTGTAATCGGTCTCTAAATAATTAATATACCGGTGAAGGTACAAAAGTCAACAAATAACAGGTTCGCTTGATTGCCATTGTGGTACCATATAGAGTCACATGACAAAACATCTCCCAAGGTCAATGGTGAGGTGTCACGATACACCGAGATGAGGAAACATCATGAGACGCCTCTTTCCAGTTATGAAAAATGCTGACATGCATTGTATTTGCACAACGGTGAATTGCATCGAGAAATTCACTACAAAATCAGCGGACAGCCTCATTTCTCAGAAACACAACATCCTGTCCCAGAAAGAGTCAAACAGACATCAATCTCAGGCACACCAGCAGAGATTTACAAAATAAAATAAAAATGCGAAAAAATTTAAATTTTATTTAAAGGTTGAACATTTCTTCACTACATTCGTTTCATTACAATAGGGTTCCTCGATTGGTGGACTTACAAGGAGCATCAGTGCGCATGCACGTACACACACATTATAGCCAAATGAGCTCATAAGAGAGCACTCTTGTTATGATCCCATACGTATATGATTTGAGCAAGCTGTGATTCTATGATCCTCAGATGGAGGTTGGACGGTGTTCCAACATCGCATCGATGGCTCCGTGAGCTTTGATCAAGATTGGGAGTCCTATAGAAATGGATTTGGAAACCTTACAGGTTGGGAATGTTACTGTATCATTTTACACCTACATTGCTTTACATTAGAGAAGTGATAAAATAAATTCTTATGGACATAAAAATGCTGAAATAGATTGGGATCCAAATTCATATGTTGGATGTGTTGTATGTAAGCAAAGAACAAGGATGTGCTGCCCCCAATTGATCACTGTTTGTAATACAGGGGGTCCTCGCCATATGTCTGAGATATGTTCCAAAAAGTTGGACTTGAAGTGAAACGACGGAAAACGGGGAATGTTTTTCCATAAGAATTAGTGTAATTGAGGGGGGATGCATTCGAACACTTAGTTTATGTATTATACAACACCACTCAACAAGCTGAGCAATAAAATAAAAACTAGAGTAATTCGACTGCGCGCAGTCGAAGGGTTTGCCTCCGCTCTCCCGCACAAACACTTGAGTATTGACAGATTTGACCCTTGACCTTTATCATATCTGGCCCAAAATCTAATGTCAATTGCCCTGTCTAACTTTACCTTTGTACCAAGTTTGATGAAATTCTGTCCAATATTTGAGTTTGGGCATAAACAGTAAAATTTCAGAGTTTGACCTTGACCTTTGACCCTTGACCTTTATCACATCTGGCCCAAAATCTAATCACTTAATTGCCCTGTCTTACTTTACCTTTTTACCGAATTTCGATGAAATTCTATAATTTGCTTCTTGAGTGATCGCGTAAACGAAAATCCGGACGGACGGACAACCCGGAAACATAATGCCTCTGGCACCCTTGGTGCGGAGGCCCTAAAAATAGAAAAAAAAAACTGGATGAAACACACAAAACAGGAAAAAATACAAAAAAAAAAATCAAACAAATTATAAAAACCAAGCACCTTTTTATTTTACCTACCATAACTTTTAACTGTTTTATAATGATAATTTAGTGGTCTTACACCTTGAATATCTCTAATCTTCTCTTTCAAGCTGCCTGCATCAGTGTTTCGCGCTCTAAATTGTCCTTCCCACTCGGCCACATGGGTTCCTCAAGACACAGGCTCCAGCCTTTTTACCAGCACATGCACTCGTGCCACAAAACCCGACACTCATGCTGCGACCCCCAGCGGTGTCCACACGGGATCTCACGAAGAGCTACTGCTGTTGCCGCTCCCACTTCGGCCATCATGCCCACTTTGGCCGTGCCTGCAGCACGGGCCGTGTTCCCCAAATGACATGTCTCGTCACGCTATGCTGTCTGCATGGCCTTCAACGACGTTCTTTAAAATAGCTCGAATAGTCATCAGCAGCAAACCAAGATAGCTAGCGATATCAGCTGGTCGTTCAGGACTCCTATTTTGTTTCGCTATGCTGAATTTGACAGAGTTACAATACTGTGTGCTGCTTATGTGCAGGTTCACCCTTTTCGTTACCACTTTGTTTACCACGGTAAAGCACACAAAGATAAAAATACAGTACAGTACAGTACAGTACACGGCAGCATTAAGTGCAACAATGCACAGCATGCGATAGAGTCTGAGAGAGTGGACTCAGTGCATTGTGGGTAGAATGCTGGGAAGCTGGTACACAAAATAATTGTGGGGTGGGATGCTTGGTAACTGGTCATCTGTCCAATGGACGTTCGTGCGGGGAATTGTTGGATGGACAGTATAATGAAAATGCTCTGAAGTAACTTATGGACTTGTATGTGAAACGATGGATAGCGGGGAGACTTATAGTGGGGACCCTCCTGTACAGTATTTACAGGAAGTTTATCCAAAATATTCACGTGGATTGTGGTTCATGTGCAGTACATTAGTATAATATGGTGATTCCCCTCTCCACCCCTGCCCCCCTGGATCATTTTTTCCTTCGCCTTTGCTTTCATTTTGTCTAGGTTAGGATTATCTCCATAATTTAATGATAACATATTTAACGTCAAAAGACAGCTGCATGTTAAACATCAATAACTGATTGAAAACAAGTAAAATTCAAAAAAGTGAACTTTCCTTCTGATTCTCACCCTCCTGTGCAATAATTCATGTCTCATCTTAGGGAACCACTGGATTGGCCTTGAGCAGATGTTCCATCTGACCAAACTTGGCCCGATGATTCTGCGTGTGGAAATTGATGATTGGAA
>NC_140962.1:47691625-47729125 GCF_056783735.1 Eptatretus burgeri
GATGGGGAGAGATAGGGGGGAGAGAGAGGGGGCAAGAGAGGGGGCAAGAGAGGGGGGCAAGAGAGGGGGGCAAGAGAGGGGGGCAAGAGAGGGGGGCAAGAGAGGGGGCAAGAGAGGGGGCAAGAGAGGGGGCAAGAGAGGGGGGCAAGAGAGGGGAGGGAGAGAGTGGGGATGAGAGAGAGGGGGCGTCACAATTCAAGAGAGGGGGAGAGAGGGGGTGTGAGAGTGGGGGCGAGAGAGAGGGGCGAAAGAGGAGGGGGAGAGAGGGGGGCGAGACTAGGGGGAGCGAGAGAGAGGGGGCGTCACAATTCTTCTTCATTTGATATGACGTCACAATTGACGCTGGGGACCTGAGTATGTTTCCCAGGTGTTTCCCAAGTTATGGCCATTTATGATATGGTTGGTCCGATCTAATTGAAATAATGCCCCAATCCAGTCGTCGTATACGCACCTACGGGCCCACCCCTACGGGCCCGTACTAGTATCTATAATTCCAGCAATGTGTGTGTGTGTGTGTGTGTGTGTGTGTGTGTGTGTGTGTGTGTGTGTGTGTGTGTGTGTGTGTGTGTGTGTGTGTGTGTGTGTGTGTGTGTGTGTCTGCGACCACTGTTTCTTGACAACCACTGGTCCGATCGAATTGAAACTTGCTCGGTATATTGCTGGGGCCCTGTGGTTGTGCCTTTTCAAGCTTTGATATTAACCAGACAAGTGGTTCCCAAGTTATGGGCATTTATTCACCAAACCAATGACAGGACACGGTGCTATGACCTCACGATTGATGTCACAATTCTTTATTTTTATTTTTATATTTTTTTTGCACGTACGGCCACGCACGTATGGGCACGTACTTGTAATAATAATAATGATAATAATAATAAAATGATAAGCACCAATATTTATCTTTGTGATTATATGTTTGAAGCAATGTCTATTGGGGAGGGAGTGGGGGCTATTTTGCGACATCCCAGGAATTTCAAAATTCAGCGTTTTTCTGTTCTTCTTACTGGTCTTATAATTGCAGGTGGTTGGTGGTTTTCTGACTGTGGTGATGCAAGCCTCAACGGAGTACTGTTGAATGAACAAAGAGGCAGTGGTCGGAAATGGAGATGTCGAGGCATGCTTTGGAAACCCTGGACAGGTCGCAAACACATCATTCGCACCACAACCATGATGCTGCGGCCAATGGACCAAAGTCCCACTGTTACTCCCCAGTCAAAGCCATATGTTACGACAAAAAGCTCAACACATTCTTTCACTCTTTCCCCTCCAACATAATTCTGCACAAACAACCATTGATTAAATAAAATAGAGAGTTCCTGTGACTGTGATGCCCGTGCCAGCCCACATTGTCATTTTTGACTCCACAGGTAACACATGTCTCCAGTCTTGTTCGGCCATGCACAGATGCTTTTGTCATTCTGATTTTGGCATGACAAGATAGACATTGTAAGCAGCTTAAATCTTAGCAATTAATGTTTCTTCAAACATCAGGATACCTTCAATTCACCTGCGATCTGACAGGCCAAGTTCTGTCAAATTGCAGGTGAACTGAAGTTATCATCTTGGATGCTGTCTGTACATTCACATTCGCCTTTGCTGGATTGCACCGTTTCATGAATCAGGAATTTATTCATGAAAGACTGGAGACAAAAATAAAATAATAATAATAATAATAATAAAAAGGAAATACCAAAAATAATACATTCCTGAAACGTAAATAATTCTACCTCGATGTTGAAATAATAGTCGTCAACCTCCAGGATGGCTAGTTTACCTCCAGTTAATTAAGAAAACTCATGGAATCAGTAATCAGAGCCAACTTCAATTTTTTCCTCTCCTCAATTGGCCTGATCCCTGATCACCAGTTTGGATTCTATCTGGCCACTCAACTTTTGACATGCTGCTGCTTCTCTCTTAACAACACATGAAGGCTCTTGATCTTAAGCAATCAGGACTTTACATCTCGTGTTTTCAATGACATGCTGGCACCCTGCTCTGCTTATTTAGCTTACTGCCTGTGGAATACAAGGTCACCTTCTTTCCTGGCTTACTGTCTTTAACTACCCTTGCAGCCAGTATGTAGCTCTCAACAAAATGCTCTGATATCCTCTCCCAATGGAGGAAAAATTTTGGGCCACTTCCTGCACCCGGTGTACATAAATGACTGCTCCAATCTTCTGCAAAACACTCTTTTATCTTTGCGTATGACTCAACATTATTCAGTCCAATTCCAGATCCCACCGACAGGCCGCCAGGAGCAACTTCCCTTTCTGTTGAGCAGGAAAGGTTCCAGGTGCTGGTCTAATACTTGGAGCATGCCTTTCAATCCAGGATCAAGTCTCTCAATGTCTGTCCAGAAGGAATATCAAATGAATCCACCTCATACTTTTCACAATCAATGGAAGAAGTTCAGTTTCCCAAACTTATGAGCCTCACAACCAGGTATGAGGCTTGTTTTTATATTTTGAAAACAGATGGTTGTTGCATTCATACAGGCATGAGATTGTGGAACAGCATGACAGAAAGTCAATTCATGCAAGGACAGTAGAGATGCAAAGGTTTATGGTTATCTGGCTAAAGACAGAGGAGTAGGATACTGTATGTATATGGAAATGAGAAACGGTTCAAACTATGTTTGTGCTCAAAGCAATCATGTTCTGCAACTCTCTTTTAGACTAAAGTGTAAAATTACTCTCTTTTTGACTGAATTGTAAAATGCTGATTTGCACACCACCACAAAGGTATTTTGTTATTCCAAGGAGAGTTGTAAATGCAATTAGTGAAATGAATTTGGTTGATGCTTTTCTCCAATCTGGTCTTACCTTTGTATTTGATTGCTAAATCCAGTATCACGTCACTGACAAGGCAGAAGCACATGTCCAATATTGAAGCTTCAATGTGCTTGCTTAAATAATGCCCCAAAAGTTCTAGTGCTTATTCCCTCAAGAAGCGAGGGGATATTTTTTTCAGAATTGGCGTCGTTATTTCCCCACCATCAATACCTCCTCCCTCCGGCAGGGGTCAGTGGTTAAACAACCATTGATGTTTAATCGTCATGAATCTCTCTTTTATACCTGGACAAACAAGTTATGTTTGTTCAGGTTTTGTTCAATGTTTGGGATAACTGATGCAGAAACCATGCACTTACACTCCGCCCATGTCAAGGCAAAATCTGCAAGTCTCCCCACCCTCGCAGGGGGTTGTGGGAGAAAGAGGGCATTTATCTTATGCCCATGACCTGATGGTGGGTACCACCAGCACGTCTGCAAAATTTGGTGGAGATCGGCCAAACCATTTTTCATTCTCGAACATTCAGACATACTCCTTCATACAGAGAATTGGTGTATTTTAGTACGATAGTTGCCGAGGCTCAGAGCCGAGTTACAGTGGGATGAACTGCAAGCAGGCGTACAAGAGCACCTGGGTTGCGGGAAGAATGCATTTGCTCTTGAGTTGCAGAAGAAGGGGCAGAGGGAAGGTGCCAGTTAAAAGCTAGATGTGGTAAATTTAAGCATGAGTCAATGCCTGTAAATGAACGATTAAAATTGATGGTTACATGTTACAGGTTTTGTTGAGTGCACATCGGTAAATTGTAATATAAACCGTTTGATGTCATGAGCTAATTTTGATTGTAGATGGCAGTATTGTAGTGTAAACTGCCTGGTAAGATTCGTGAAGGTGCTGGAATGTTCAGCCGAAACTTCCAGAATGGACGAAACTTGCATTTTCTGAAACTGCACGGGATTTTTCTGTGATATTATATAAACCCATGAGAGGGAGGTTTAAAGAGACGGGTGACATGTGAAGAGCTGTGTATTTCCATCGTCATGTGCTCGATTTAACTCTGAGTGAACGAGGTGTTCATTCCCAGAGCGGTTGTTAATGCATGGAGCCGATCGTAATCGGGTTGTTTGACACTCATTAAGATTGTGTGTCGGGGAAAGAATGCCTTTGAGCTCTTTAATCAACCTGGACGGGCCATCTTACGAGAGAGCACCACGACAAGACAAAGTTCAACAGCCCTGAAGGACAAGACAAACACGCGTGAGTTGTGCCGGCAGGACTGGGACACTGGGCAGCAGAAACACCTACTCGCGGGAATCGGAGTTGGACATTGCATGTAATGGTGAACTTCCTCATTTGACTTTGTATCTGTTTGTTTGAAATGCAAGTTTCAAAAATGTTACGCTGTTGATGTGGTCATTGTAACGCCACTCAGAAGTCACATACACCAAATGACAAAGATGCTATTTGAGCGGTTGCTGACCTGGATGTTCGTTCAGACTCGTGAAGCTCGAAGCTTGGACTGCAGTCGTTCGAGTATGCCACAAACAACATACGTACAAAAAAAAGGGAAAGAAACCCTGAAGGTGTGTGCATATCCCACCACCCCTGACAGAAGGAAAACGATAAAAGATTGCAAAACTACTGCCTGTGGTAACAAAGGAGAAAACCCTTCACAATCACTTCATGTCAGGAAATTCTGATGATCTCCAGGGGTTTTGACCCTCACAGATGCAGAAGTCCAATATGAAATGCTAGGGCATAGCCTACATGGAAGAACATTACTCGATTACACTGCAAACAAAAACAAGGGAAGTGCCAAGGAAGGACTAAGCCCAATGGAACTCCACATGCCAAGTCTGTGATTGGCTTTCAGGCCAGATTCAGATTCCATTTCCCCAGAAAAGGTCATATTTTTGAAAAAGTTTCCCATTTAATACCTAGTGTATGAAAATCACCTGCCAAGGAAGTGGAACCATCCAGTCATTGCCACCTTGTTAGGTGGCAATGACTGGATCCAAGTTCCCAGACTGGATCTGGGAACAACCAGAAGATCCAAAGTTATATCTATGGGAAACAACTTAAAAAAAAACATGAGCCATTTGTAAAATAAAGTGAGTTTTAAGAGGTGCAGAACTTGCCGAGAGTGGTTGTCAGATTGTTGGACACATAATATGGCGCGAGAGAGGATTATTTTGCTCTGACGAAGGGTTAATGCTCGAAACGTCAGATTCTTCTTGCTTCCAAGAGCAGTTATCATACCTCAATCAATGTCCTGTCAATTTCATCCATTGCACTGAGGACTGTCTGCTTGAAAAGGTCTGGGTAGAAAAACTTACCGATTATTTTGAGAGCCGATTCCTCACAGAAGGACTTGGCTACAAAGATGTTGCAAATGATCATTGGCTGATTCCTACCCAACTGACATGGTGGCAGCTGAAAGTCACCATTGAGAATAAAGAGACAGTTCAGGTGAGAGAGGTAAGCAAAGAATCCATGTTTTGTGAGAGCGAGTGAGATCGTAATAATCACAAGCAGGACCAGAAACATGCAGGAACAATAATTTAGTGTGGAGGGGGTGAGGGCAGGAGGGGTGCAGAAGCAAAAATATTCCAGGGGATTTTGGGGGTAAATAATCATCAATTCCCTTTCTCCCAAAAACCCCTTGTTCCCACCTCCACCCCCTGCCTTTCTACCTCCCTCAAATATATATATATATATATATATATATATATATATATATATATATATATATATATATATATACATACATAGATACATATCTGAATGAACGTATTTATTATACTATTTTTTTCCTTTTCATATCCTTCTCTGAATGTGCAGGCGATGGGATGGATGTTCAAACAAAAGTCCGACAGATCAATTCAGCTTAAATTTCATTTCACATTTCCTTGTGAATTACAAATGCATGAGATTCAACAAACTATATTGTAGCTAATCTGCACAAAAATGAATTTTCGAAGTAAAAAAAAAAATAAAAAATAAAAAAAAAACTCTTTTGCCATTGAATGGACGAACCATGATGACCACACAATATACAAGGAGTAAAAAAGACAAACCTGTATGTCGTATGAGGCGCATAAACCTCCCGTGGGGGGAATTCGAGCACTTCACGCGTTGGACGAGCTCGATTTTCAGGATAAGGTTCAACCTGTTGGGAAGATATGCAAAAAAACCCCAAAAAAACATTTCAGCAAACCAAACTGATTGGTCACAACCAAGACACCTTTGCTGGAATAAAAGTTTGAAACTCATTTTGGATATCGCTTTTATTGGAACTGTAATTGATAACAGTCAAACTTTTTGATCATCACTTGAATGGATCAATGGTAGTTTTCACACCTGCAGTAACTCAGGAGTGAGGCAGTATGGCATTGTCTCCGGTGCAAGGGAAAGATCCAGTTTCACCTGGGCTGCAAGAGGATGACAATGCATGTGACAGATGTAGAAAATTAAGAATTTTCATCCAAGGGTTGAACTGTTAAAATATAGAATCATCCTTATTATCTCGTAGAATCTTATGCCATGTTCGCACCGGGCATTGAGGTTCGAGCAGGGAGTGGAGAGAGTTCAGCACAGGAACAATATCTCCCTGCTCCAGCCTCAACGTCTCCCCGCTCCAGCCTCAACCCCCCCCCCCACCGCTCCAGCCTCAACCCCCCCCCCGCCGCTCCAGCCTCAACTCTCCCCCCCCGCCGCTCCAGCCTCAACCCCTCTCTGCTCCAGCCTCAACCCCTCTCTGCTCCAGCCTCAACCCCTCTCTGCTCCAGCCTCAACCCCTCTCTGCTCCAGCCTCAACCCCTCTCTGCTCCAGCCTCAACCCCTCAAAAAAGCCCTGCCTTCAACCAGCCCAGTGACGTGTTCCCTCAGGAAACTTTCCAGTCTCATTTCAAGTCGTGGAAAATTTGTTGGAACAGTAACATCATCAAGTTTCTTGCTACATGTGACACTGAGGAAGAGAAAATGGCAGGCATTGTGGACACCAATCTTAGCGCACTTTCAAGATTGAAGTTGTTGGTAATTTCTGCTCAAAGCAACATGCAGACTGAACTGACGTGAAGTTCAATGAATGAAAATATGCCCATCATGTTTGGAATGAAAACATGTCCATCATGGCAAATGAAGGACAAAAGGAAATGAGGTAGAACCCTATTGCACTCCATAGACACAAGCTGGTACCATGAGAAACTCGATGCAATATTGAATCCTTTAAAACCTGTAATGCATACAGAAAGTTATTCCCTCGAATGGACGTTATACTGGATGTCCCATCTGTTAGCATTTGTTGGTGGACATCAAAGATCCCTTGGTGTCCTTCGCAAAGAGGAGGTAAACTATTATGAGCACCCTGATAAATATTACAAATTCACACTTTGACCTACAGGGGGGCATTGGATGAACAGCACAGCCTCCCCACAGGAAATGATACTACCCACAGCCATGTGCTGCAGATGAAAGAAAAATAAGAAAGTAACGTTATCACATCGCCCGTGGCGAATCAGTGCTTGAGGAAGCAAAAACTGTTTGCGAGTTCTACTCACAACTTGGAACAGGGCAACTGTTTGGGATTCCTCTTCACGGTGGTTGTACCCCCTTCCTCCTCCCCCCCCCCCACCAACACAAGTCAGAGGATAAATCTTTCCCCACTCTTTCCTGATGCCCCGATTCATCACGGGAGCGCAGTCACTGTCAAAGCGCTTCGTCTTTGTTCCTATGCAGCATAAGGCTACGGGGTAGCATCATTGGCTGAGGGTGCGGCTGTGCCACTGATGCAATGCATTTCCCTCTGCTGGTTGGTGCAGAAATTTGGAATTTGGCCATGGTGCTGGCGTTAGCTTGCTTCCCCTTCATGAAGGACACCATTGGATCTTTAACATATACCAACAAATACTGGGATAAGGGACGCCCGTTTAACGTCCATCCAAGGGACGGCACACGCATTGATGAATCACCTTGCCTGTGAAACACCGGAATGACAGTTTATAGTCGAGTCAGGATTCAAATCCAGATTAGACAGTTTAGAAACGAGTGTGTGTACCTCCAGTGTCGGCCATCCTGTCAACACAAAGCACTGATCGGTCCCCATGGGACACTGTCTGTGTCTCTCTCTGTCTGTGTCCGTCTGTCTCTTTCATGGCAATGGATTCATGAAGGTTGGGATAGATAATCTTTGATGTGGGAGATCTCTGGGTTGCTCCTGGGATATCGATTGGCTATCTCCGTGCTGCAGGCCTGTTCAAGAGAACCGTCTCCGGGGCGATACAACACCATCAACAACCTCGGAACACATAAGAGTGGTTATGCTCCTTGGAATGGAATAGTTTGCGGTGTGACTAAAGGCATTGGTTGAGCACATAAATCAGGTTTGACTGCATCTCGGTGTTGAAATGATTTGGCCGAGAGAGAAGAACAATAAATGAACTTCTCGGGTATGGAAGAATGAGAAAGTTTTGTTGCAAAGTTGTGTATTCAGGAAAACAAAGGCCACACATGGGGTTGTCAAGAAGACAACTAAGCTTTCAAGCAATGAATCATTGAGGACTAAGGGTAAGCTTCTTGCTGTGACTATTGGACCAAGCAAGATATAAGCAATATTGTAAATAATAATTTTAAAAACAATTATAAAAGTAAGCCTCAACATTGAACCAAAATTAATACAGAAATTAAAGTAAACTTGGGGAAAAGACCATCAAAATGATGGGTGCAAAAACCTCAACACAACACAGAGGATTACAAGCCGGTAGGCGACATGGGTGGTCGCTATATAATTGCATACTAGTCATTCCGTTTTTGACGGATCGGGCTGAAATTTTTTGACAAAGAGGTTGATTATAGTGCGCATAAAAGCGCGGAAGCCGATTTTTGATTTTCAAAAAAAAAAAGTTTCGGATTTTTTTTTTTTTAATTTCAAAGTCCCGTTGCTTGGCAATGGTGGCGTCCATAGCAACGGTGCTCAAAAGCATACAACTAGATCCTGGTATGAACCTACCAGTCAAGCTTCATCAAAATCGGTTGACTCCTCTGGCCTCCAGAGCTGTCCATTACATACAAACAAACAGACAGACAGACGGAAAACCTGAGCATAACGGTAGTCTAGCGACCACCCAACTATACATACAAAGTTATGGATTATGTCCGATTAATTATTTGCAATGAGGGAATGGGAAACGGGAATGGGTCAAAATGGGATACTAAACATGAACAAGTCAAAACGTGAATGTATTTGATGTGCTTCCAGAGTTAATGTGAAATGCATAAACATACAATGTATAAGCACAGCCTCGATCGCTCGATCAATGATTAAAATTGAAAAACGTGGGTCGTGTATACAGGCACAGAATGCTGGCTTGATTGCCCAATGCCTCAAAAAAAAATTACTTGGATAATGCAACGAAGCTATAATACAACGGATAATGCAACGAAGCTTATATACGTAGCTAGGACAAATTCCAATTCCACTAGGCCATGAAGGAATGATCGTATAGGCCGGAAGGTTTGAAGCCTGGGGCCTACACAAACAGTGTGCCTCAAAACGCCTGTGACAACGATGGGCTGCAACCTTTCGACATTTGATGATGCTTTTAAGTCGCTTTTAGTTTTTTTCCTCACTGAAGAGAAAACTTACAGGGAAGAATAAGGGGATTGTGACTAAACACTTCTGAATATGTCTTGGGCCCAACGGAGCAGAAAAATGGCAGACGCATGATATATTTATTCATGGGTGGAATCAGATTCCAATTGTGGGTCGAGTCAGGCCCAGCTGTCCAACCAATGGGTGTAATGAAACATATACAGTCAACCCCCGCTTCATCGCGGTTCACCTATCGCGCCCCCGCTTCATCGCGGTTCACCTATCGCGCCCCCGCTTCATCGTGGGTTTTCCCTTGGAACGTAACTAATTTTTTCTGCGGATTCCCCGGGTACATCGCGGTAATAATATATAAAATATAAATTCTTTAAGCAATAAATTAATAAATGTATAACGCGTGATGCTCGACCAGTCACACAAAGCATGAGACAAAGTTTAGCTTGTGAACTTCCAATATTTTCTACGTTTTTTCTCCAAGCCCCACGATGCCGCCCAAATGCCCTGCACCTTCTAAGGCTTCTGGCAAGGAACCGAAGCACCAGAAGAAGGTCCTGGAACGCTCCAGAAGAAGGTTAAGGTGCTCGATATATGCTTCGGGAAGGAAAAAGGTTTGCCGCCGTTGGACGAGCACTGTTCGTACCCAGCACCTCAAAACCGACCAGACCAGACGAGTCGATCTCCGGCACCTCAAACCCAATCACTGCCAAACCGACCAGACCAGACGAGTCGATCTCCAGCACCTCAAACCCAATCACTGCCAAACCAACCAGACGAGTCGATCTCCAGCACCTCAAACCCAATCACTGCCAAACCAACCAGACGAGTCGATCTCCAGCACCTCAAACCCAATCACTGCCAAACCAACCAGACGAGTCGATCTCCAGCACCTCAAACCCAATCACTGCCAAACCAACCAGACGAGTCGATCTCCAGCACCTCAAACCCAATCACTGCCAAACCAACCAGACGAGTCGATCTCCAGCACCTCAAACCCAATCACTGCCAAACCGACAAGACCAGACGAGTCGATTTTTTGGGGAGGCGTCCATTCTTCGCGGATTTTCACTTAGCGTGGGGAGGTTTGGACCGTAACCCCCGCGAGAAACGGGGGATTACTGTACAGTACACACATTTTTCGGTTTATTTTTTACAAGGAAATTACAAGGAAATTTTTGGATAGGAGGAGGCCATTCGGCCCATCATGCCTGCACCACACCAACACCAGATTTAATAAATCCCTTGATACCCCTTCCCTTTTTGTGCAGCCTTTTGGCTGCTGCACTAGTGCTTATTTCGCCGACCTCAGAAGGATGACAGGCTGAGTCAACCCCCTGGTGTTAATTCAGCAGCCAACGGGGCTTGAAGGTTCGGCTCATTAAATATAGATTCCAACCACAGCCATACAAGGCATGGAAAATAATGAATACATAACATATACACTCAAACAATTGACACAATAGATGATTTTGAATCGACTATGGCACCTGATATCGACCGCAGCCTGCGCAGCATACTTGCAGGCTTCCGCATATCAGCAAGAAATTTGTACAAATCTTCATCACTCAGCCGGTCTCCTTCCTGTTGTGGAAGAGCAACATAATAAATGAGTAATGTCGTTAAAAACAGAGGAAAACAAAACTGACATATATATATATATATATATATATATATATATATATATATATATATATATATATATATATATATATATATATATATATATATATATCCTTCAGAAAGTATTCACAACCCTTAAATTTTTCACATTTTGTTGCGTTTCAGCCTGAATTTAAAATGTATTGAATATAAAGGTTTTATAACAGATCTACACAAAATACACCATAATGACGAAGTGAAAATGTTTTTATAAATTTTACAAATCAATCAAGAATGAAATGCTGAAACGTCAAGTTTTCAACGACCGCACCCACCCCCCAACCAACCACCCCGAAGTTTCTGGCAACCGTCAACCCTGATTCTGCAACTGGCCAGGGTGGCATCAGCACGCCTGTCTTAAAAGCCTGCTGTGTCACTCTTGAA
Organism: Eptatretus burgeri; assembly: GCF_056783735.1. Classification (NCBI taxonomy): domain Eukaryota; kingdom Metazoa; phylum Chordata; class Myxini; order Myxiniformes; family Myxinidae; genus Eptatretus; species Eptatretus burgeri. The sequence goes on from NC_140962.1 coordinate 47,703,060, forward strand.
CATCCTCTTTCTGCTCTGTTCACCCTATCATTTGCTCGAAGTCATCTTCTGTCCACATGAACATCAGTCAACATCACGGTGATACACAAACAAGGTGCAAAAACAGATCCTCTTCACAACAGCCCTATCAGTAAACTTCTAATTATGTGCAAAGTCACAGAATGCATCAACGCAGTAAACACCAAATCCTTCCGTTTTTCCCAACAGCTTGATCATCAATCCGGATTCAGGCCCGGCCACTCCACCCTGAACATGCTGCTTCTGGTTTCCCAACAATGGATGGAGGCTTTTAATCTTGGACATTAATTCAGGGCTGTATCTCTGGACATATTTTGAGCATTTGACATAGTCTGGCAACCCTCTTTGCTCTCCATACTCTCTGCCTACGGCATCCACCTCTTCATGGTATACAAATTTCCTCCACTCTCATAGTCAGTGTGGGCTGTCAATGGGATCATCCTTTCTCTCTCTGTCGAGGTTGGAGTGCCTCCCCCAAGGCAAGGCAGTTTTTGGCCCAGTCCTCTTCCTAATTTCCATCAGTGATCTTTCCACTTCTCTTGAAAATCTTGCTTATCTCTTTGCTGATGACTCCACACTCTGCTGTAGCATCTGTCCTCCTTCAGGTAAGCAGGCAGCAGCCTCTTCCCTCTCTGTAGACTTTGGTAGAATCAGGACCTGGTCAAACACTTGGAATACAGTGCCTTCAGGAAGTATTCTCACACCTTGACTTTTGTCACATTTTGTTGTGTTGCAGCCTGAATTTGAAATGGATTAAATTTTAATTTTTTGTCACCGATTTACACAAAATACCCCATAATGACAAAGTGAAAACATGTTTTTAGAAATTTTTATACATTTATTGAAAATTAAATACAGAAACATCTAATTTACATAATAATTCAGCTCCCTGAGTCAATACTTCAGAGAAGCGCCTTTGGCAGCGATTACAGATTAAAATCTTCTTGGGTACGACTGCATCAGCTTTGCACATCGGGATTTAGGGAGTTTGTCACATTCTTCCTTGCAGATCTGCTCAAGCTCTGTCAAGTTGGATGGGGAGCGTTGGTCTTTCCACAGATTCTCAATTGTATTAAAGTCTGGGCTTTGGCTGGGCCACTCAAGGACTTTCATGTTCTTGTTCTGAGGCCATTCCAGGGTTGCTATGGCTGTGTGCTTGGGGTCATTGTTCTTTTGGAACATAAATCTTCGCCACAGTCTGAGGTCTCTTGCACTCTGAAGCAGGTTCTCCTCAAGGATTTGCCTGTATTTGGCTCCATTCATTGTCCCCCCTATCCTTACAAGTCTCCAGTCCTGCCGCTGAAAAGCCTCCCCATAGCATGATGCTGCCACCACCACGCTTCACGGTAGGGATGGTGTTGGATGGGTGATGAGCTGTGCTCGGTTTCTGACAGACATAGCACTTTGCATTCAGGCCAAAGAGTTCAATTTTCATCTCATCAGACATCTTTTGCCTCATGCTCTCAGAGTCTTTCACGGACCTGTTTGCAAACTCCACGTGTGCTGTCGTGCGTTTTTCGCAGGAGTGCCTTCTGTCTGGCCACTCTCCCATAAATGCTTGATTTGTGAAGTGCTGCAGAGACTGTTGTCCTTCCAGCAGGTCCTCCAATCTCAGCGAAGGAACTCTGTAGTTCTGCAGATTGGTCATTGGGTTCTTGGTCACCTCCCTGACCGAGGTCCTTCTTGCCCAGTTGTTCAGTTTGATCGGATGGCCAGCTCTAGAAAGAGTCTGGGTCGTTCCATATTCTTTCCATTTCGTAATGATGGAGCTCACTGTGCTCTTGGGAACTTTTAACACTCTATAAATTGTTTTATACCCTTCCCCAGATCTAAGCCTCCTCACATTTCTATCTCTGGTAAGTTCCACGGAGAGTTCCCTGAACCTCATGGTCGAGTTTCTGCTCTGACATGCATCGTCAACTGCGGGACCTCATATAGAAAGGTGTGTTTCTTTCCAAATCATCTCCAATCAATTGGAATGGCCACAGGTGGACTCCAATCAAGTTGCATCTGAAGGATGATCAAAGGAAATTGGATGTACCTGAGCTCACTTTGAAGTGTCATAGCAAAGGGATGGAATACTTATTGATGCAAGACATTTCACCTTTTCATTTTTAAACAATTTGTTAAAATTTCGAAAAACATGTTTTCACTTTGTCATTATGGGGTATTTTGTGTGGATCTATGACAAAAAAATTTAAATTCCATCCATTTTAAATTCAGGCTGTAACAACAAAATGTGACAAAAGTCGAGGGGTGTGAATACTTTCTGAAGGCACTGTATATATACAAATCATTCCACTTTATGGTGACAATGTTTGAAACCAAACATCTGCAATTTGCAGATACAGACATCAATAAAAAAGGTAAGCCAAAGATTTATAGCAGACGCAAAATTAGTATTACCAGAGCCCAGTAAGTAGATTGTTTGGACACAAACGCATGAGGACAGTTCATTTATAATTCAATTATGATGTCAATGAAATTTACATTTTGCTATGCTGATGCCGTTTGTAAACATGCTTCACTCACCTGTACGTTGCTGATGGCCTCTCTCTGGATAATGGTAAGCTTTGGGATGCATGACAAAATGTTTCGAGTTCAAGATAATCATTGACTCGCAAGCAATGGTTTGGCAGCATTATTTTACTATCAAGGCTGTTGCTGTTCATATCAGGCAAAGCAGGCGCTGCCTGGCAATTCCCACCGCCACTGCTTCACACCCTGTTAAAGCTAGTGCTGGATTTTAGGTCATCTCAAATGAATATCTTCTTGAAGACAAGTGCTGCACTTTGTGTACGCCTATACTTGGGGTTGTAATCACGATCATTTCCCAGACTTGTATATCTCTCAGGAATGCACAATCTGAGAGTTATTTTTTCAGCTTTTAGCATGGAGGAGAATTGGATTTTTGGCTTTGCTTTGTGCTCTGGACCTCTTTTCCTCGTCTTCTCTCCCAATCTGCATCTCTTTCTGTACTTTCTTGTTTTTGTGCTTTTAATACATTTGTTCGTACTTATTTCACTTAATTGTGATTTCATTCATTTCATGGTGGTTGCTATTCTGGAAGCCATTAATTATCGTGACAAGCTGTCGGTATGAAAAATCATTGTGTTGCTGCCGTTACATTTATTTACTTGTTTGTCATATTATTACAAAGCAAATTCCTTACGAGCAATATTTTTCCACAAATGAACAGTGACCATGAATTACAACTTGTGATTATACAATATTTTTAATCCTTTAAGTCTTAGAACCTTTGTGAAAGTATTTATCTCCTTATCAGTCTTCAGAGAGCCACCAAAGCGCAGACATGTGTGGCAGTTCAACGAGGCATATTGGTCTGGTCCGATTTTCACCATCTCAATCACAGTCTGGTCTGATTATCTCACTGGCCCCGACATCAACAGTTTCTGAAAATCATTCCCTGACCATTAAAAAAGTCCAAAAATCCATCAACAGTTTCTCAAAAAAGATCTCAAAAATAAAACTTGACTGTACATACAACTCTCTCCTTCACCAGTTCATCCAATCATGTGTCTAACTGCCCTATCTAACATCCCTACCCTGATATCACCGAGATGCATCGAGCGATAAATGCAAAAAAGCAGCTTGTATTCTGCACCGAGAAAGGAAGACCAATTGATGGTCACCGAAAGTGCCTCCACATGAGCCAAAATAAATGTGTCATCGTCCTTTAACAAGCCAGGGCCATACATTAAAGCCACAAGTGCTCAAACCTCTCACCATCTTTCAAACTCTGACAGCAATTGCTTACGTCCGTCTCCAATGCACATTCCCTTTCTCTACTTTCACTCTTAAAGGATGGCATCATGTTGAGCACTGCTCAGGAAAACAGAACATCTCAACATTGTATTTCTTGAAAATGCCAAGGTATTCATTTCCCAGTCTCTCCATTCCCATACCCACCCTTTTCCCCACATTCTCTCTACAGTACATGGACTCATCTCCCATGAAGGCTGATAAATTCCTCGTTCATCTTGACACCACTGCAATTGGTCCTGATTGCTTTGGCATTGTTGTCCCCAAGAAGTGCACTTTGGCACTATGCTCTCTTCTTTCCTCACTCTTCTCCAGGTTTTTCTTAGATGGCCTCCTCCCTTTATCTTAGAAAGCTGTTAATGTTCCCCAAATTTGCAAGGAAGGGTTCAAAGTCTTATCCACTCAACTACAGGCCATTTCGCCTTTTATCCACCATATGCAAAGTGAGGGAATCTATCATTGATGCAGCCCTCATACATTACCCATTCTTAAACTCTAATCTCTGATCATCAATTTTACTTCAATCGAAGACATGTTGCTTCCTTTAACCCAACAACAGATGAAAGCACCAGATCTCAAACAAGAGATCAGGGCAATTTATCTGGATATCTGTTGAGCTTTGAATACTGCAATGTTGGAACTAATGCTTTCTTTTTAATCTCATGGAACACATTCCCTCGCTCCAACCCTTTTCCTTTCTACCACTCATTTACCATGTTTATGTCTCCTTGTTCCACTTTGATCCCCTGAATCGGTGAACCTGCTGTCCTTTGTCGTTTTGCTCTTCTATAAGCCTAGATTTCTGCATAAAACATTAAATAAATCAAATAAATAAGATATCTCCACAAAGACAATTGCTATGTGGAAGTGTGCAAACTTCGCATTTTATAAAAGAAATGCCAAGCTGTTATATGCTATGAATTTTTTTTTTTTAATATAAAGAAAATAAGTGTTTTTACAGATGTGTGGATCATGTTGATAAAAGGTGCCAAAAATGACGAAAATTGAGTAGGAAGTTGCCTGCTTGAAAAAGTTCGTCAGAGTAATGGTGATGGGCCGGAAATTGTTCAAAGTACACGAGTCGTCACTGCTTGCTGTTCGGTCGATGGTACGCCGGCCCATAATCCGCTTCTCTCCTTTTCGATCTGAGTGCAACAGGTGCAGCAGTTGATTGCAACTATGAGAGTGAATTCAAATATTTCAACAATGATGGCAAGCATCAAATGAAAATGATCATTCAAACAGCCTTCAAAAGAACAAGGTCAATCGATTCCTGCAAGCACTCCACCCACTCCCCCATTGTAGCACGAGTGTGATTTCAGAACACATGTTTGAATGTACCAATGAAATATAAAAAAATGACCGTTTTTACAGCCATTTTTCCCTGCTGTGCAGGGGTTGGGCTTTTTTCTTGAGGCAATGTTTTATGGCCGGATGCCCTTCCTGACGCCAACCCTGGTCGCCTCTTACGACACACAGGGATATGGTACACCTATTCTAACCGGGGCATACACCGGGACCAGTACACTGGTACTCATTTCGACGACCTCGGAAGGATGACAGGCTGAGTCAACCCCCTGGTGTTAATTCAGCAGCCAACGGGGCTTGAACTCAGGACCCTGGGATCCCAAACCACCACCCTAACCACTAAGCCAACATCAGGCTTTGAATGTACCAATGAATACGTGTTATTACTTGTGGATCCAGGAAAAGGTTTTCTGGTGACAGGTTTGTGCAGCAGGGCTACATGATTGCTTCTATATATGGTTGACAGGCAAACTCGTAAAGTGTGTGTTCGTGCAATGTTAGTGTTGCATTGTTTTTTTCATCCATAAAACTCGACTGTTGTACCACCATATTTTTGGATGGGGATGGGGGGGGGAGCACACACATGCGTGCGCACACACGCACACGGAGAGGTTCAACGACAAACGAATTTGCATATTAGAATGTCGATTCGCAATGTTTATAGTGAGATGGATGGCAGAAAAAAATATTTTGATAAAAAAAAAATAACTTGAAGCTGCAAGATAAAGGATTTGTTTCCTTAATGTAAATATTTACTCTCAATATCAGATTTATCAAGTTTAATGATAAATTGCACAGCAAGTATTCACCTTTTCACTTCATTTTCACTCATATATTTCTCATACACTTGAAAGATGATCAGTAAAAAAAATCCATCAATACACTGCAAATTTTTCTTGAAAAGCATTCATGCCCGTCACATTTGCTACGGCGGCCGTGGGGTCTCCAAAATCTACGGCCACTAGCAATTATAGGGCGGCCGCAGTATTTCCACGGTCACACAATGTAGCAGTCACATATGTTTTTATTTTTCGGGGAGCCGCACGGGGTATTTAGAAATTGTGGAGACCGAAAACGTGGGAGTGCCGTACGGTCTTTGATTTGATGTCGCACGGTGACCTTAAGGGGGCCCTGCGGCGGCCATAGAATTTTCAAGGCAGACGCAAGGTAGCCTCAAGGTGCCCACAAGGCGACCGGTAACGAGTGGGTTAATTTTTTTTTCCAGTTATTTTTTTCGGCTTGTCGAATTGCTACGGTGAATGTAGAAATTTAAAAAAAGTTATAACTCCGCGTTATAATTCCACGGCGACCCCTACGGCCTGTAAAAGATAGCCAAACGGCGTAGGGCCACCCTGAGGCCACCGCAGAAACTCTGCGGCCGCCGCACGTTTCTGTCAATTCAGAGGGCGTACGGCCGCTGTATCCTCGCCGTAGAGCAAGTGTGACTTAGGCCTCAACAAGGTGCAATGCTTGCTGCCGAAAACAGCACTCACCGCTTAATGGAACGGAACACATTTACATCCGAATTTACATCGATTTTGTTTTGAAAACAGCACCCCCTATATTAATTTAGCACGAACAGCAAATAACGAATGTTTCCTTGAACTGATACTTCATGATAAAGGTGTGTTATAATTACAAATAAACCATTTGAAGGGTGTGGAGCACTGCCATCCTTATTTTGTGATGGTGATTGGGCTTCTTCGTTTTCATGTGATCACAGGGAGCTTTCTCATCCACAGTGTCATAAACTCTCTCTATTTACAGCATATGACCCTGCTATAAAGAGAAGAAAAAGCCTCACATTCAGTGGCATGTTACTGCATCATTCTACACAAGAGCAGTGATGAGAACGTCTTTCTCGCTGAAGTGATGAATGAGTAGCTGCAGTAATAAGCAGATGTTTCATAGTTCTGAAGTCAAGTCTTTCCTCTATTCATATAGCCTGATGTTTCTCTATCAGTTTCCATTTCATCCCAGCCATTCAACTTTGCATAAACTGCTGCTTTTTCTCCCAATGGTCAGAGGCCCCAATTCTGAAAGAGGTCAAGAGCGTCTCCCGGCTTAACAAGCTCTCTGCGTGTAATGTACAATGAAACTTTCCACCACAATGGAAAATGCTCTTCCTTTTTGAAGAACACTCAACATTGTCTTGTACAATTGCCCCCATCCCACTGACAGGCCAACAACTGTATCACTGCCTACTTGTCTGATTAGATGATGGTCTGACAAATGGAACATGCCAAACAATCTTGGCAAATCTCAGTCTCACCCCCATCATTGTCAGAAGGATAATCAAAATAATCCACTGTCTATTCCCTTGGTCAGCCACTGGAAGAGGTTCAGCCTTTTAAACTTCTAAGCTACACCATCAGCCATATTTCCTGAGCTGACCGTATAGTAAAGCTGCTGGCCAAAAGCCAGCCATAGACTGGACATCCTCTGTCATTCCAAGTCATTCAATGAAATATCTCTTCTACACACAGCCTACAAGGCCTTTGCTCATTGGTCAATGGAGCACTGCTCTCCCCTATGAGATGTGCCCCAGTATCAGATTTGTCTCTCCAGTTCTCAACATCATTGCCATCTCCTAGGATGAGGCCAAAGCACCAGTTGTGTTGCTCTCGCATCACAAAACAGGTCGTGGCCTCCATTTTAATGGATCTCCTCCAGTCAGGATCCTTCTGCTCTCACAACCCTCCCAACCCTTACAGCTCAACCCCCCTGCTGGTTGAACTCCAAAAACCCAGGTTTACTTCACACCTCAATGCTCTTGTATCTTTTTTCTACCATTTGTGGAAATGCCTTCCTGAGGCTGCTCAATTCCACTCAACTATTCAGGGCTTCAAGCAGGTGATACACTCCTATCTCATTTCATCCCCCATCACATGACAATCAAATAGCAAAGCTGGCCTCCAAATCCAGTTGCAGACTGGGCCACCTCAGTCGATCCATCAGACTACGCACAGCCTCAGACTACGCACAGCCTCAAAATCAGAGCTACGCACAGCCTACAAGGCCTTTGGCTGGAAATCAATTGAGTACTGCTCTCCACGATGGGCTGGCACCCCAGCATCACATCTAGATTATGTGCAATGTAAACCTCCCAATGTGATTGGAATCGCTTGAGACTAAAATGAAGCAAAAGGTCTGTTGCTTTCACATTGAAGGAAGGTCGGTGGTCTCTCTAGTTTTTACCATTTCTTCTCGGACATTGCTTCCTTTGGCTCCCTGTCCTCCGACCCTCCCCAAGATGTACGCATTCTTCCAGTAAACCTCTTGTGGTTAAACATCCAAAATCTAGGCTGACTGTACACTTCAACTCCTTTGTTCTTCACTTCTCCTGTCAGTGGAACCACCTTGCAGAGGCCATTCTTTCTCACCTATCCCTCGAGGGCCTCAAGCAGGCAGTGCACCGCTGCCTCACATCATCCCCCTTCCTGAGCCATGTTTTTTTATTACCCCATTAACCCTTCCTCACTCAACGCTCTTACTTACTGGTTTCAGTGTCTCTGTCTGTCTGTTTCTCATTTGTGTTTCTCCCCTTGCCAGTTGTGCCCACCTCTCGTCTTGCTACCCTGCAATCAATTTTACCTTGGTCTTACGTGAGCCTGTCTTTTGCAGAGAGGGAAAAAAAAATCCCTTCTCACGATCTTTTCTACCAGCATTAAAAATAGCTAACCCAACCCTCCTCACATGTTACAGTGTTCTCGTTCTCTCTCGATCTCTCGTTTCCCCTCTATCAGCCATTCTCCCTCGATCTCCTCTTTTCTTGTTCATTCATTCCCTTGGTTGTTGTCCCCAAATGCAGCCCCACTACTCCATTGTCAGTTCATTGCCTTGTTATAGACGGGTCAATATACAACCAGAACAGCCGCACCCCCAAAAAATTGCAAATTTTTGTTTTATTGCATTTCCTTATATTTTAAGACTTACTTAGGAACATATCAAAAGTTGGACAGAAATGGACCATGGGAAAGTAAAAATTTTTGACATGATAAAAATGGCACAAAACCATGCACGATTCACTTCGTCGAAAACGAACCACGATGCAGATTATTCCATGGTATATTTCCTCCTAATATATATATATATATCTTACATAAATATCTCGGTTTCAGGGGCGGAGAATGCTCTGATGGCATTCAATGTATATGGCCAAAGTAAATTGACTGCATGCTTCGAAAAGATCTCATTTTTGTATTTTCAGAGATAGAAAATGAACTCTTTATATGGTAAAGAGACCTGCCCTTTATGCCAAAGGGGATTGGACTGTGAGGAAACGGTATTAGTTCGTGAGAAAGGAGCAGAAGGCATCAACTGTGCAAGTGCCGAAAGGGGTGTTGACATCAGAATTCTAGCTGGTACCAGTGTTCACAAATCATGCCGAGTGAATCACATAAACAATACAGTGAATCACATACAACCACACGTCAGGTTGTTGGCAACATTGTGGAAGTTGACCCTGTGTTTCAAGAACAAGTGGCAGAACTGGAGCGACTGTACATTTCCCTGGAGACTGTCGAAAGTGACTCTATAGAGTCTGTGTTGCAATCAGAGTGCATTCATTTCATTGACAATAGATTGAATCAGGAAAGGAATAAACTTGCAAAGGACTCGAAAACCAGTGCACTTTGGATCAACTACCAGCGTATGTTGGGAATTGCAAGGGCACTTGTGGCAGCTGATCGGACGGAGTCCTGGGAGATGCATCTCCAAGCCATATCAGCTTGCTTGCCGATATTTGCAGCTGCTGGCCATCCCAATTACCTGAAGTCAGCTCGACTCTATCTCGAGAAGATGCTTGCGTTAGAGGATGACAACCCTGAGGTTCATCAGAAGTTCCAATCTGGTTATCATGTAATCTGACGCAGTGACCAATACTGGGCTGGCCTCGGCTCTGATCTTGTGATAGAACAGACATTAACGCGCTCACTGAAAAGCCAAGGGGGGCTGACTCGAGGAAGTGGGATGTCAGAGCACCAGAGAGCAGTTTGGACTCTGTCTTCAACCATATCGTCCTCCTACAACCTTGCTATGCAAGAACTGACCTCGAGTAGCTACTCAACAAGTGAACAACATAAGGAGTTGACAACATCCAGGGTGAGTCGAGATGAAGCTGATCGTGGCAAAGTTGCCGAAAAACTGGACAGCTTCACACCATTTTCTGATGACAAGTCATTGCGCAATATCATCACAGGGGTTACTGCAAATGAGGATGTCAATGTTCATGACCTATTCAAAGTAGGTAGTGACATTGTCAAGAAGATGGATGATCACCCAGCTTACTCCTATTCACACAAAAGGAGTTCTAAAGTCAAGACACTTGCATCCAGCAGGGCAGTCAAAGTTGCTGAGAACCGCACAATAGATCCAGCGTTACTATTCCAGAGGTTCTTAGTCGTGTCACAGACGGGAGATCTCCAGATAGGTGAAGTGATGAAATATGAACTCTGCCCATACCCAATGTCTCTTTTTGAGGCAAAAAACATCCTGCGCCAGCCAGATAAACCATAGTTGGCGGAGGCAATAAGGAATTATGCTACAACCAAATCTGACAATGCTGTCAACCAGACAGTTCCAGGAACAGATCACTATGTTCTTGACAGGGGATCACTTATTCACCGCTTAAAGTGGACAGAGGGATTCACCTACAGTTCCATTGCAGATGAATATGCCTCATTTACAGTCAGACACTATGGCAAAGCTACTGTTGTGTTTGATGGTTATGAGGCTGGGCCAAGCACAAAGGACTGTTCTCATAAACGTCGGAATAGAAACAATAATGCCACCAAGGTTAACATTATGGAGTCAACAAAATTTGTTGGGAAAAAGGAGGACTTTCTGTCAAATGAGTCAAACAAGCAGGCAATGATACTGTTGATTATAGAGGTGTTACGCAAGGAAGGCTGTGAGGTGATCCAAGCAGAGGGAGATGCTGATGTTGAGATTGCAAAAGCGGCCGTCGCAAATGCGGCTTCCAGATCTACAACCCTCATTGGAGAAGGTACAGATCTCCTTCTCCTCCTGCTCTTCTATATGGTGGAGACAAACTGCATTGAACTCTATTTCCTTTCTGACGAGGCAAAATCAAATGTCGACAATATCAAAGTCCTTCAGCAGATACTTGGAAATGCAGTCTGCAGAGATATATTGTTCCTTCATGCATTAACTGGCTGTGACGCAACGTCTCGTGTCTTTGGGATTGGAAAGAAGTCAGGGTTTCAAAGAATCATCAAGAAAGAAAAGGGAACTGATAGACAGCTCAAAGGTGTTCTGTAAACCACAGCAGAGTCAGGATGTTATTGAAACTGCAGGCTGCAGAGCAATGGTGGCATTGTTTAAAGCAAATCAGAATGACTCATTGGCATCGATCAGATACAACATTCTCTGCAAAAAGGTTGTAAGGGCGAAGGCATTTGTCACTCCTGAAAGACTGCCCCCGACATCCGCTGCCTGCAAGTTTCATTCTCTGTGGACCGATTACCAGGTAATGGAATGGATGGGCCTTTGTTGTGGAATGGAGCCAACGGAGTGGGGATGGAAGGTAGAAGGAGGAAAACTTGTTCCAGTGATGACAGACAAAAGCCCTGCTCCAGACATACTACTTCAGATGATTCACTGCAACTGTTCAGGGGGGTGCAAAACACTAAGGTGTTCATGTAGGAAGCATGGATTAGAATGCACCAGTGCGTGTGACATTGCCAGGACAGCAACTGTGACAATATGAGTGTTGAACCAGACATAGAGGAGGAGGAGGAGGAGGACGATGAAACTGGAATCTAAGACTAGAAGGCATATGGTACTTCCACATGTGTCAAAATTGTCCAATTTTTTATATGTTGCTTTCCATGTCATAGACTGGCAGAAACAATCAAAGAACATATATTTGTGCAAATATTTACTTTAAATTGCGAATGTTCTCAGGCTTAGCACTGCATAAACTACCAGCAACGATCATAATACAAATATTGGTGCAAAATTAACTTTAAATTGTTAGTGGTCTGATGATTATCAGTCAATTTTTTGACGTTTTATCTGCCGCAGCCATCTTGCTTTCTGACGTCACTGAGGGACTTTCCCATGCGTCAAAATTGTCCAACTTTTAATATGTTGTCTTCCACATCATAAACTACTAGAAATAAGCATAAAACAAAAATTTGCAATTTTTTGGGGGTCAGGCAGTATATTGACCGGTCTATTAGGTAATCATTTGCATAACTATGTCGCTCATTATCATTTCTGGTCTTCATGTGCAGTGTATTTTCCCTCATGTGATGTATCATTTATTTAATTAATTATCCATTGAAAGCATTTACAGTGCCTTTTGAATGGCTCATGTGGCAGATATAATCGATGCTATACAATTCCTGTGGATTATCATCAAAACTTGAGGGTTCTCCAAAGAACAGAATCAACACATTATGAAGGTACTTTGTTAAATTCCATATCCATGAGTATTATTAACCTTAAACTGTACAGTCTACTGCTGTCCATATTTACTAGGCGAAAACATTTTTTTTTTTGGCAAGTATGGTGGTCAGCAGCATTTGTCTGTGTTTGTTACTCGTCCAAAAATGTTTGTTTTTGTTTTTTTGACAAATATGTTGATCGCCTCCGTTTGTGTGCGCGTGCGTGCGTGTGTTTGTCCGCGAAACCTCCAGCCCAAACCGTTCAACCGATTGTTCTGAAATTTTCAAAGATTAATGTCACCAACCATGTGATAGTTCCGCATTGAAATTTCATAAAATTCGGTCGACCAAAAAGGTCTACATAGGCCAATAGGTCAATTTGAGCCAGATTTTCTAAAATCCTCAAATTTCATCCGATTAACTTGAAATTTGAACAGGATTTGCACATCAGGTCAATTAATTCAACCACCTATTAGTTTTGAGGTTAATATCGGTCAAAAGGTCAACATAGGCCATAAGGTCAACCCAACATAGGAAAAAAAATTTGATTGTTTTCTAAAAGTCAATTTTCATCCGATTGACTTGAAATTTGAAGACCATTTGTGTATCAGGTCGCTGAATTCAACCACCTATGAATTTTGAGATCAACATGGGGACAAAAGGCCAATTTGGGCAAAATTTTCTAAAATCCTCAACAACTTGAAATTTGAAGAGAATTTGCACATCAGGTCACAGAATTCAACAACTGATTAAATTTGAGGTAAACAGGCCAAAAGGTCAAAATAGCCCAAAAGGCAAATTTGGGCCAAATTTTCATCCAATTTATTTGAAATTTGAAAAGGATTTAAAGATCAAGTCACAGAATTCAACTACCTATTAAATTTGAGGTAAACTTAGGCCAAAAGGTCAAAATAGCCCAAAAGGCCAATTTGAGCCAAATTTTATAAAATCCTCAATTTTCATCCGATTGACTTGAAATTTGAAAAGGATTTAAAGATCAAGTCACTGAATTCAACCACCTATTATTTTTGAGGTAACCATATGCCAGAGGTCAACAAAGACCAGATTTCTAAAAACCTTAAATTAAATGCGATTAATTTGAAATTTGAAGAGCATTTACATATCAGGTGACTGAATTCAAACACCTATTCTTTTTTAGGTCAATATCAGCCAATACGTCAATATAGGCCAAAACGACAACACGGGCAACCTTTTCAAAATGGTCAATTTTCATCCGATCAACTTGACTTTTTAACAGGATTTTAATACCAGGTCAATGAATTCAAGCACCATTAAATTTTTAGGTCAAAAGGTCAACACAGGCCTAATTTCTCAAATTGATAGATAGGGTCAAAAACTATATATATATATATATATATATATATATATATATATATATATATGTATATATATATATATATATATGTATATGTATCTCAAAAAGTTGTGGACGAGTTATGACAAAACAAGATGGATGAGTTGGGTTTTTTTGGGGGGGGGATGGGGGTTTGTATACAGAGTCGACGCTCGTATGAGAGCCAAAACAAAATGCACAGCAAGGGGGGCATGAGACAAGAAGGGTGGGAGAGGGGATGACAAAACAGTGGGGAACAGAGACATTTGGAGATCTGTGGAAGGGAGAAGGATGGGGCGGGGAACACGGGGTCTCCAAGATGGACATTACAGGGATTTTCAGGAAGGAAAGCAGGGAATTTGAGTGAGAGCGGTTTGGGGTGGTTTATCGGGGATAGAAAAGATCGAGGTTTTGGATGGGGGAAGATTATCGGGGGTGGTGGTGAACAGGTGTTTTGAAGGCCTGGAGGGAGGAGTGGGATTGAACAGAGTGTGGGAGTTTATTCCAAAGGCGGGGAAAAAAAGAGGAATGAAAGAGTGAAGGTGAGTCGCGATTATGGTAGTTTTACCAGAAGGGGGTTGTTGGCGGACCTTGAACGCCCTGCGGAAATGTGGTGGGGACATATCACAGACAAAGCGGGGGGTGGGGGGGGCGAGACCAGAGAGGAGACGGAAGAAGGCAGAAAGACCACCGACCTGCCTGCAGTGAGAGAGTGAGAGGCCCAAAGACTCAGCCTCTTCACGGGAGATACCAATGATCCTAAATGCCTTGGTTTCCACAGCGTGAAGCCGAGAAGGGTGAGGGTCAGGAGCACCAGCCAAGAGGGAAGAGCAGTACTCCATCAGGCTGCAGACGAAAACTTTGTATGTGGTCAAGAGCTCAGGTGGGCCGAGGAAGGACTTTGCACGACGGAGGATTGCCAGTTGGCGACTGGTTTTGGAGGCCAGGTTGGAAATGTGGCTTTCCCAGGAAAGATCATGGCAGATAGTGAGACTCAGAAGTTTGAATGAAAGGATTTCTTCCAGAAGACTGTTGAGAAAGTCGATGTGGGTTTTTTCTAAACGGTCTTTTCGGAGAGACATCGTGAGAGTGTGAGATTTGTCAGGATTGAAGGACATGTTCCATGTGTTGGCTCAGCTTGTGATTTTATCCAGATCTGCAGAGAGCGATGAAGCTCCGGCTTGCCAGTCTGAGGGATGACAGCTGGTACGGCAGAGGGTGGAGTCGTCAGCAAAGAGATAAAGAGGATTTTCCAGAGTCGGAGAGATCATTGATGAAAACAATAAAAGAACAGGGCCTAGAATGCTACCTTAAGAACTCCAGCCGGGACAGGAAGAGGGAATGAGAGAACTCCATATAGGGCCCACACGTTGGAGAGGAAGTCTGCGAGCCATGAGTGGAGATGGCCTTGGATACCATAGGAAGAGAGTTTGGTGAGCAGGGCAGGGTGGCAGACCATGTCAAAAGCACGCGATATGTCTGAGGATATGACTCTGATTTCATGTATGGCATTGAGGACCTCCATCCATTGTTGAGAGAGCAGAATCAGCATTTCCAGGGTGGAGTGACCTGGACTGAAACCAAATTGATGATCAGAAATCAAGCCATTGGAGAAGAGGAAGGATTTCATGTCTGAAGCGATGATGGATTCCATAACCTTGTTGATGTTATGGAGAAGGCTGATTAGTCTATAGTTGCAGGGAAATGTTTTTGCACCTTTTTATGCAGGGCAGTGATGTTTGCTGATTTCCAAGCAGATGGCAGATGACCTTGAGCAAATGAGAGGGTGAATAGGACAGAGAGAGGGTGAGCAAGAGCAGGTTTTTAGGACAAGTGGGCTGATGCCGTCTGTACTGGTTGCAGAATCTGAGTCGGGGTTTGACAGCAAGCTCTCCACCTTGTCAGCAGAAAAGGACACAGAGTCCAGGGACAGTTGGGTGCGACTGGGTAAGGTGGTACAGAAAGTGATGGGTTTCAGACACAAGATTTAGATGCAAACACCGAGTTTAGGCATTCAGCCTTTTCATGTGCGGTACCAGCAGTGCAGCAATTTGAGGTAAGGGAGGGGATGGAGGGGGAACATACACCAGAAACAGATTTGATTAGATGCCACCAGGATTTGGAGAGAGAGAGAAAGAGAGAAAGAGAGAAAGAGAGAAAGAGAGAAAGAGAGAAAGAGAGAAAGAGAGAAAGAGAGAAAGAGAGAAAGAGAGAAAGAGAAATCAGACTTGATATTCCAAAGACTGTTTTCTGGCTCTCCTGAGGGTAGATACACACTTGTTCTGAGCTTTATGGAAGGAACTGAGATTACTCTCTGTTGGGTTTGCTTTCCATGAGGCAAAGGCAAGTTGTTTCACGACAACTGCCTCACCACAAGCTTCAGTAAACCATGGGCGGGAGGAAGGGAAGGACAACTGAAGACGAGAGGGGATAAATCTGTGCATGAGGGAGAGCAAGTTTCTTTGAAAGAATTCCCAGGATGAGTTGATGTTGGAGAAAGCAGTGATGGAAGACTGCTTGGAGACCCTGCAGGTCAGCCTGAGTGAAATGCCAGACTCGACGGAGCTGAGGTGGTTCTCTTATAGCCGCCAGAGAGATGTTTACTTCACCAAGCACGTGGGCAGAAGAACCGATTGGAGCGGAGAAAGAACAGCAGATATTTTCAGGGAAATTTGTCAAAAACAGATCCAGAAGAGTTGGAGTCCCATTGGTTGAGATCCGAGTCAGGAAGCTAACCGATTGAGTCAGTCCCAATGAGTCACAGAAGTCTTTTTCTGAAGTGCCATGACAGGTGAGAGAGGTACCCACACGAGCCAACTGGCATGATGACAATTTGTCACCACATATGAGGAAGAGAGAGTTGGGATGAGAAGATAGAAGATGGTCCATGTTTTTGGATGGTGAGGTGTAAATGGGGTCATCACTGTTTGGTGGATAGTGCAGTACACGTATAAACATGAGGTGGGAGTGGAGGAGAATCCGTAGCCAGAGGTATTCCTGGGGGTGTGGGGAAGTGAGGGCAGTGCATGGAGATTGAGGAATAGAGTCTTTGATGAAGAGAGCAACTCCTCCACCAGGACGAGGCTCAGGTCTGTCATACAGGATGAGGGAGTCACCTGGGAGAGATACTTGGAGGTCTTGAAGGAGGAAAGTTTCTGTTCGGCAGATTATGTCTGGTTTGTCAGTGGCAACAACCTGAATGGAAAGATCTGTAAGGTTTGAGCGAAGACCCCGGATATTTGAGATCCACACTGTTCACGAAGAGGGAGGGGAGGAGGCTTTGGGTGCAGGTGAGGGAAGGGGAGGGGGAGCATAGGACAAGGGAGGAGGGGGGGAGGTAAGAAGAGTTGTTGAAAGCGTGTGGGGGATTGCAGAAGAGCTTGGGGAGGGGCTGGATGAGGAGCTAGGGAGTTGGATTTTTTCGGCAAGTTATGAAGGAGAGGTCGAATTAAGAGCAGTCTGTTGAAATAGAAAAAGAGTCGTGAATTATGATGCAGTAATGAGAACCACACGTGTGAAAGAGGAAGATGAAGCATTATAAGAGGAAGTTTTTATTATTTTATTTTTTTCATAAAGATTGCCTAAGATTAGGTAAAGGAAAGATCATGAGGTGAATGGTGAATCTGGATCGGAAACACAGAGGGTGGAAACGGATGACGTGGTTGCAGGAGAACCACGTGGTTACGGGAGGTGTATTGTTTAAAGTGAATTTATTTGTTATTATTATCTTTTTTTTTAAATTAGGATTGCATAAGTTTCAGAAAAGGAAAAAGTTGAAGTAAAATTGTGGAGGTGTATGGTGAATTTGGAACGGTAAACGCAGGGTGAAGCGGATGGATCGATGAAAAGTAACAGGGAGTGGGTGAAGAGACACGTGGTTACAGGAGGTGTATAGTTAGGAAGGATTCAAGGAAAATTATCATTCTTGATTGATTTTTGAAGGTTAGATAAGATTGGAGAATGGAAGGTTGAAGGAAGAAATCATGAAGATAATGGTGAGAGTGAGTCAGCTCAAATAGAAGAAAGATGGTGTGCCGGCAGAGGAAGAAGAAGAAGAAGGATCGGTACTTGTGGGTATGGGGGAAGAAAGGGTTGTTTTTTTTTTTGTTTTTTTTTTAATTCAAGACAAAGAGAGAGTGTGTTATTGGGACGGATAGACGGTGGGTATTGGGAAAAGTGGGGAAAATAGGAATTGATGGTCATAGGGAGAAAATACAATTAAACGATTGTTGTACACCTCAACCGGAAAAATGGGTAGGCCTCAAGGAGCCGGATAAGACAAGGTCGACGAAAACTCACAAAGTAGCATGTTTTTTGAAACAAAACCGAACTCGGAACACACAGCAAGCATGTCGGTGAAATAAACAGTAAAAACGTGACAAATAACGACTGGAAACTTAACTTTAAGAACGTCGGCAGAGACCCCTGAGAGTAGCTACCGTCACTCCAAACCCAGAACCGGAAGTTAGGTGACGAGAACAAGCACATTAGATTTTGGTTCGGATCCAATCCATCAGTGGGATACAAAATGTGAACTGTTCCACCTGGCAGAGGTATGCACTCTACCGAGTGCCGTTCTACTCTGTGCTGTTTTGCCAAGTGTCTCGCTGTGAGTGATTTTCATTTGTTGATTGTCACATAATTTTTGCCAACAGTTTTCAAGCAATCGTTTTGAAATTATTTGTGTGTGTAGGTGAAGGCCAAGGACGGCAATGCTAAATTTTGGTGAAGATCTGAATCCGGATCTGGATTCGAGAATTTTTCAGGTGATTCTTCACCATTGAGAGATGCGGCCAAAAACTATGTATAGCATGTTATCTCTAAAAGTTGTGGACAACTTGTGACAAAATGAGGTGGAAGAGTTGGTGAGGTGACAATAACAAGCTGAGTTGATTTTTGGTTAAGGTCCGGAATGAGATCCGACCTTGCAGTGGCATACAAAATGTAGACGATGCAGCCTGGCGGAGGTATGTTCTCAACCGAGTGCCGTTCCGTTTCGCCAAGTTTTCACTCTACGAGTGATTTTTCATTTTATTGTCGATCATAAGTATACAAAACAAGTAGCAAAATGTGTTCTGACATGGCAACTTGTAGGTTTAACAGTAATTACATTGAAAACCTTTTGGAATTTAAATGATGCATGTGAAATGTTGGAAAGTAGATGGTGCAACCATCATACCATTCTCTCCATCATGGTCCCCATGCTCCATGGACTTAGCACCGGTCACAACACTATGCAGGTGGATGGCAGTCCATGCAAATGGCATTCGAAAACGTCCCAGTCGTTGACAGATCATCTCCGCTTGCATCTTCAACCTGTCCAACTTATCCTTTGTCTGCGGCTGTAAAATGTTGCAAGGGGTTAATGCTAAAAGTTGTATTTTGCAAGTACTTTGGCTCCCCACCCTCCTCGCCTTAACAAGGAACTGCTCTTAAAAAGTTGTACTCTCAAATTTCTTAATAAGCAATTATAAAATTTTCAATTGATGCAAAGTACCGACAGTTCCCGAATTGTGATTAGGTGGTCATTGCCCTCCCATGGTAGGTCGAGGGGATTATAGGCTGAAATCAAATGAATTAATCCGACATAGAAATTGTGTTTTTTTCAATGCAAGGTAACTGCATGTAAAGATCACTGAACATAAAGTTTGTATCATAACTATATAATGGGGCTCTTTTCTTTCTGTCTGATACCACAAATTTAAATGGTTTGCTGGAGGAGCTTTCATCCACAGCCTGATGGAGTCCTGCTCTCCCATCTGGGCTGGTGCTCCTGCCTCTCACCTTTCTCAGCTTCACGCTGTGGAAACCAAGGCATTTTGGAACATTGGTATCTCCCGCGATGAAGCTGAGTCTTTGGGTCTCTCACTCTCTCACCGCAGGCAGGTCGGTGGTCTTTCTGTCTTCCACAGTCTCCTCTCTGGCCTTGCCTGCCCCCCCCCGCTCTGTCTGTGATCTATCGCCCCCCCCCCCCAATATTTCCGCATGGCGCTCGAGGTCTGCCAGCAGTGTCTGTGTCCATCTTATCATGTACCATCTTGTTTACCCCACTGTTGTGTACTTCCCTCTCCCACCCCTCGTGTCTCCTGCTTCCTTTGCTATAAGTTCTTCATGTTAGCTCTTATACGAGCCTCGATATTGTATCCAAAATAAAAAATATAAAAAACACGCAGGAAAATAATCACATAAAAGAGGTAACCATGTTGCCTAAAGGTCCCCAAAATATGGTTTCTGTCTGGGTAGCATATGTGGGGGAGAGGGTTCATGGTGGTGGGGAAGACCTCAATTCTCTCGTTGTTAATGTGTATTGTATAGTGCCACCCGGTGGTAGCTATTATTACAGATCATCTTCCTCTTACATAAACAAATAAAGTTGAAACAACCTGATAATAAGCATCACAGGCATATTAAAATCTCAGTAAGAATAATTTGAAATTTTCAAAATATTTTTAATTTTCAATAATTTTAAGTGGAAGTTCAAACCAAAGCATCCAACACCGAGCTCACGGTGAAGTGGAAGCGATTTTTGCTCACGCCAAATATAAACAGCAAGGATTGTTGAAGAAAGTGATGTTATCTTATTTCAAAGCAGATGGAAGATGATCTCAGGCAAATTTGGGTAATTTTGCAAGTACCGTACTCGAAAAAAAAAAAAAATCTCAAATTTCCCAAGATGCTGTTTGTAATGTATTGACACATACAATGAGAGATTGCCTTACTTACGCATACAATACATCTTACGACTGGCCACCCTTAGATGGTCACAGCACCATTGGAGTTGATCATGATGATTATTCTTCATCATCAGCAGAACAGAAGGTTGTCCTTAATGGAAACCATGACTTAGTGGTATGATAACTTGGCATCATGTACATGATATTGTTACGAATTTCGCCCGCCCGGCGTGCGATCGGCCACGTAACTCGAATCGCGACGCGTCGCCCACCGGAGCGGACAATTCAGTCGTGACCCTCTTGGAACTCCCGGCAAGGAGCTAGTCACGGGTGGGGGTTTAACCTCACCACAACCCAGTCTGCATTCTACCTGCGCGAAATAGGGTGAATCGCCGAAAGTCCATATACCTAAGTACCCACGCGGATAGCGTACCGAGGAGTTGTACCACGCCGCAGGTCGGCTCTGGACACGAACCGCTTAAGCAGCTCGTTCCGTGCTAAGGGGGATAACCGAGCGGAGTTATCGCCGACCTCGACGGTTCAGATTATTTACTGGGTGTCTAAACCCACTACCAATCCCTTCCGTGATGCAAGATGGAAACTTCAAACGAAGGAAAGGATGCAACGAAACGGGTCACAATTTAACAAGCACTTTTATTTCACACACACACACACACACACACACACACACACACACACACACACACACACACACACACACACACACACACACACACACACACACACACACACACACACACACACACACACACACACACACACGGCAAGCACGTATTCACAGCCATACAGTTGGAATGCACATACAACAGTCAAAGCAATGAAAGCAACGCAGAGCTACAACTGAATAAAGCAATGTACAAGCACTTATTCAGGTTTACTTAAAAGACTGGCACCACACACACATTTACACAAAAAGCAAATTCAAGCCACCTTCATAGGCAAGGGGGCAGACAGATCCGTGGACCAAATGTACATGAGACCTGGGTAAGCGGCCAGGTCCAAGAGACCGAAGGGGTCTTACCCACGCCCTCATGGCGTGATGGCGGGCTAGCCGCAATGTCAGCGTAACGTGCCTGACTCTGTTCCCCTGGCGTGGTCGGTGAGCTTCTTTCGGCCGTGCGTTGGTCGGTCGATACCATGGTTGGGGTGGGGAACGGACGGGGTTACCGGCGCTATCTCAGCGCGGATGGGGGAAATTGTTGATGCTCGGGGTGGAGAGGACTGGCGGACGCTCCGTCCCGCTAGCGGGGCCTTGGGACCGCACCGACTCCGGCAAACTCTCGCCCCTGAGCCCTCTTCCGCGTCCCTGCTTCACTCCGCGACTCGTCACTCGACCCAGCAACGACAACCTCAACGACGACTTTCGTCTTCACTCGGCCAGCCCAGCCAGCACAGCACCGCACAGCTCAGCACAACCCAACACACGCGAGTCACCTTGTGCTCGCATATTTATAGACCGGGGGAGGAGCGTGTATGCCAATTCGCAGATCAAAACGCGCTTGGGGGCGGGGCCACACCACCCGATGTTTAGCCATTGGTCGGGCAAAAGGGGGCGTGAGCCTCTCCTGATCCGATTTCCCTCTTACAAAGGCATCCATTTGTACTCGCGGCTCGACGCGTTCGGCAACAATCACTGAACGGGCCCTGGACAGCATGACGTTCGGTGTTGGCAGGTGGTGTGGTTGCTGGTTGTGGAAGGAGAAAGGTGAAGGTGGTGGGGGTTTGCTGTGGTGGTTTGGTTGTTGGCGGGCGTCGTTTGAGAATGGCGGTGAAGCGATGTTTGCGGGATGGAGTTGTGGAGGTAAAGAGGCGAAGGTGGCGGTGTTTGAGTTGTTGGCAGGCGTCGTTTGGGAATGGCGGTGAAGCGATGTTTGCGGGATGGAGTTGTGGAGGTAAAGAGGCAAAGGTGGCGGTGTTTGAGTTGTTGGGGGACTTATTGGTCCAAAATAACGACAGAGAAAGAAAAATGGCTAACTCAAAGCGTCGCAGTCCGGATGAATCACACATATTCCCTCTAAACAACGGGTGTGGAATAACTACACATGAACTTATCGATATATCTAACCTGAGGACCTTTCTGGTGTATTGTAAATTTCCACAGCCGTAACAATATATATATATATATATATATATATATATATATATATATATATATATATATATATATATATATATATATATATAACTGGTATATATATAACTGGTATATAATAACTTGGCATCATGACAAAGTTTGATGACATTTTTAGTGTTTCTCATGGATAAATTGGCAAGTTTTCCATCCTGTTTGGCAACGGCCGCTTATAATTGGACCCTTGGAGATAGATAGCATTGGTAATCTGAGCAGTTTATCTGTACTTTGCTCCCAATATGCTTTCTATAGAATAAGCAATGCCTAAAGTCTGTGTAACAACAGCTTCCCATTTCCAATATGGTGACCACTCACATTTGGTCGTCCTCTGAGAATATTTCACTGCACCATTTAGTGTAAGCTAAGAGCCCCTTTGCAGAGAAACGACAAAATTTACATATTCAATTACCTCCCTAGCTCCAATCACCTTTCCTGATGTAGAGGTCCCCTCCATCCAAAGTCCATGAAATGTAAACATATATTTTTTTTTCCACAAGGATCTATCTGGACTCCCAGGGAAGCTAAATGACAAAGGGCAGCAGATGTAAAACAACCAAAGTGCATGAGGGGGAGGAGGGGGTAGTAGAGACACAGACAAAGAATAAAGGAGAAATAACATGAAAATGAGAAACGATGACCTGGGGAGGAACAGAATGGGAAAGAATTAGTGTGCGTCGAAGAGAATGTTAATGTGCATGGGTGAATGCATAAAGTTGGGATGGGCAGCACATTTGAAAGGCTGAAGTGAACAGGATGACACAACATACAGAGAAAGACTATTCAAAAACA
This sequence comes from Eptatretus burgeri, assembly GCF_056783735.1. Taxonomy (NCBI): domain Eukaryota; kingdom Metazoa; phylum Chordata; class Myxini; order Myxiniformes; family Myxinidae; genus Eptatretus; species Eptatretus burgeri. The sequence goes on from NC_140962.1 coordinate 47,726,550, forward strand.
CCACTTCTTCTTAGGTTTTGAAATGGTCTTCAAAAATACCACCACTCAGAAGTTTTGAAAAATAGACACAGGATATCGAGTAAGCGGCTGAAAGCAAAGGGTTGTGAGGTCATGTTTTCTTGGATTCTCCCAAGATTAGGAAATGATATAGAAATTATGAGCAGAGCAATAGACGTCAACCAATGGCTGGAAGAATGGTGGAGGGAGGAAGGTTTTACATTTATGAAGCAGTGGGAATCATTTAGGGGACAAAGGGAGTGTTTCCGGAATGATGGCCGTATGTTAAATAGAAAGGGGGTAGCAAGGTTTGCAGTGGGAATTGAGGAAGGAATTCAGGCTTTTTTAGGTCAGCGGAGGGTGGGGAAGCTATTAAGGAAGGAACAGATGAAGTAATTGTGATGAGTAAGGCTAGGCAGGAAAATAGAATTTCTGGAAGGGAAAATTTAAATATATTCTATACCAATGCCAGAATTTTAAATAATAAGATGGAAGAGCTTGAAACCAAAGTACTGTAGATAGCAAGGAGTACGATATAGTTGCAGTGAGTGAGACATGGTTTAAGGAGGAGAGTAACTGGAGGACAGAAATCGAAGGCTACAAGATGTATCGGTGTGATAGGAAGGAGAATAGGAGGAGTAGTAGCAATCTGAGTAAAGGAGTGACATTAATGAAGTAATAAATGTTGAAGATTCTGTATGGGTAGAGATTAGAGATTGTAAAAACAGTAAGATACTGGAAGGATGATTTTATAAGGCTCCGGGTGTGAAGGAAGAGGAGGAAGGAGGAGTACGTGGAGAATTCAAAAGGGCATGTGGTCAGGGAAGAGTATTGATTACAGGGGATTTTAACTTGCCACGGATAGATTGTGTCCAGGAATGGGGAAAGGGCAGAGTAGATGAGGATTTCCTCGTTTTAATCCAGGATTGCTTTTTAACCCAGTTTCTAGATAAGCCCACAAGGGGGAGTGCAGTGTTCGACCTCCTTTGAAGTAACGATCCCAATATGATGGAGGAGGTGGAGGTCAGGGAGCATTTAGGAGCAAGTGACCATAACATTGCGTGTGCAAAGATTCTGTTGAGGGTTAGAGTTCAGGATAGTAGGGTAAGGCTATTAGGTTTCAGGAAGGCAAACTTTGAGGGTATGAGGAGAGAGTTGGGTGATGTAGATTGGGAGACTAACAGGAGGACAATCAGCATCAGAGAAATGGGAAACCTTCAAGGACCAAATGTGTAGAGTGCAGAGTAAGTCCATTCTAATGAGGTGTAAAACTAGAAACAGAAAGAGGTCAGGGTGGTTGAGTAGTGAGATAAGGAACGCTATTAAGGAGAAGCAGAAGGCATTTATTAGGTTTAAAATAACAGGACTGGAGTTAGATTTATATCACTATCGAAGTAAACAGAGGAAAGTTAAGAAAATAACTCGGTAAGCCAAAAGAGAGGATGAGAAGGACATGGCTAAGAATATTAAACATAATAACAAGGCTTTCTTTAAGTATATCAGGGGAAAAGAACAGTTCAGGACCAGTGTGGGCCCATTGAGGAATAGCACCAGGAGAGTGGTTAGTGATGAAGTTTGAGATGGCAGGCTTATTCAACAGGTATTTTGCTTTAACTTTTACACAAGAACAGTCAGGAGAATTGCCAATTGCTGAGAGTATCTATCAAGGAGGTGAGGAAGGGCTTTTACAGAAGATCCAGGTTGGAGTGACGGAAGTAAGTTAACAGCTCGGTAATCTCAGAGAAGATAAGGCTCCGGGTCCGGATAATATGCACCCGAGAGTATTGATGGAGGTGGCTGAGCAGGTAAGCGAGATGTTAACGGATATTTTCAATAGTTCACTGGAGTCAGGACAGGTACCGGAGGATCGGAGAGTCACAAATGTAACACCATTATTTAAGAAAGGATCCAGAGAAGAATTGGGAAACTACAGACCTGTTACTTTGACTTCAGTTGTGGGGAAGGTGTTGGAGACATTAATTAAGGACCGGATGAGGAACCATTGAAACAAATACAAACTCATTAAAGGTAGTCAGCATGGGTTTACCAAAGGTAGTTCCTGTTTAACAAATCTTTTAGAGTTCGAGGAAGCAGTGTCTGATTGGGTGGATGATGGAAAGGCAGTGGACATAGTATATCTAGACTTTAAGAAGGCATTTGATAAGGTACCACATCGGAGGTTGTTGGCCAAAGTGAGGGCTTGTGGAGTGGCTGGTCAGGTAGCTAACTGGATTCCAAACTGGCTTCGTGGTAGGAAGCAAAGAGTGGCTGTGAGTGGGAGGATGCAAGTCCTGGGGTACCTCAGGGATCAGGACTCGGACCATTACTATTCATTATTTACATCAACGATTTGGATAGAGGGGTAAGAGTAAGCTTTCCAAATTTGCAGATGACACAAAGCTTGGAGGTAATGTGGATAGCAGAGGGGGTGGTGATCAGATTCAGGAAAATATTGATACTTGTATGGATTGGGCAAAATATTGGCAGATGGAATTTAACCTGAGCAAGTGTAAAGTGTTGGGGATGGGAAAGAACACTGAAAATAGCGATTACAGGAAGCAAGGGGTAATTTTGGAGCT